>NC_040014.1:3931487-3998002 GCF_000972845.2 Larimichthys crocea | reverse complement strand
CAATCCTGAGACGTAGAGGATTCATGGTCTGATATTCAGCCTGTAGCCTGGTCAGACAGGCCTGCAGTTACATAACATCCTAACCAGCCCCAACCAGCACAAGTTTGGATGTAAATAGATAGAAGATCATGAGTCTGTAGCCTCTTTGGCCTTCAACATCCACCAGTCAGAGGTCAGAGGTCATGCAGATTGAGTAGTGGTGCAGGTCACCCATAACCAGTAAAAGGACTAATGTAAGGATCTTCTCCCATACCCGAACGGATAAGTGATGGGAGATGACGTAAAGGAGCAAGAGTCATGGAGCCTGACAGCAGCAGTGTCTATACATGGACTGTATGTCAATGATAGTGGACTGATCTCTGTGTTTATAGTATGTCAACTAATTTTCATGCTATTTACTTAAAACAGCCAACGATCTGAGCAGATAGAAAAGATATATGAGATCACATGAGCACATATAACAACACGCATAGGCAGGGGTAAACCTTTTTTCTATTTTTGAGATGGTGGGAGACACCTGCTGTGACACAACATTTTGTGATCAAAATGTTTATCCCATAGAATGCAAAGAACTTTGGCCAAGTTGTTTTCAATCACTTACACACATGGTTTTGTCAGCCACCTCAATTCACCAGATAGCAAGGAGCTTCTATGAGGGCCCCTAATCAATCAACAGAAGCTGTGCAACAACAACAGGATTTGTGGCCAGTTTCACCATGCATGAATGCTGCTGTGTGTGGCCTTCAGGGTGTGTTTTAGCTCTGCACCATCTGGATGTGAAAAAGATTTACTAGTTGACTACGGCTGTCTAACAAGATTTACAGCAGTTCATTTGTTGATGTTTGTAGATATTTACATGTATCTTTCTTTGTTTAGCATTTGCTCTTTCCTCACAGTTCATCCAAATTACTGCATTCATTCACACACAAAACGGCACTTTTTTTTTTTTTTTTTTTTTTACTGCTGCACAGAATAATCTTAACTTTTCTTGTAATACGAGTCAGTGGCAAGACATGATGATGAATGACTGTTGTGCAAAACCCGGTGTTGTAAAATCCTACTCCGATGCCCCAGTTGAATTTTTTAGTTGGAATGATATCACCTGAACTGTTCTTTTCAGATGAGAAGATTTCAAACACATTTGATTCTGTGAGTGCCGACCTACTTCTGTTCAGTTTCCAAGCGGCAACACCAGAGGCTCTTTGCTCATAGTTATGGTTAAACACAAGATACATAAATAGCCAATGAAGACGTATTAATTGAGAAGTAGTAAGGGAGGGGAATGGCTTATTTTGTCAAAACTTAAAGGTATCATTTAATATAAACATTTTAGAAGCTTAAAGCAGGAATATTTGATATTTCACCAAAATACACGACTTAATGATAATTTGTTTGATGTTTTTCAGAAAAAGTGTGGTTGCATTCTAATTTCTTTATTTCTAATAATGCCGGTGAAGAAGTTATGGGTAGGCAACAGTCCTTACATCTCCAAATCTCCAATTCTCCAGAGACTCCACTCTCACTACAGCACATACACACAAATACACAACACACACACACACACACACACACACACACACACACACACACACACACACACATTATAAGTGATCAAGTTAAATCCCTGAACGGTTCACAAATCCCTCTCTAATTATACCGAAAATATGCCACTTTGATTGGAAATATAACACATCATAAAGAGTAAGATGCTCTAACTGCCATTTCACTGTGACTTTGGAGATGGATCTAAATGGTCACTGATTATTCATTTCATTTAACTGATTCATCAGCTATTGTTTGGCAGGATTACAGAAATTAACGATGCAGGGAGCTGAAAGAAACTATCGATTGATATGTAATGCACTTCATTCATAATATGAAGCGGTGACTGGATAGTTTCTGTAGAGTGCTAAAAAAGACAGGTGATTTAAGTGAAGCTGGGAAAACAACTCACAGACACCCAGGGTGCTGTGAAATGGCAGACTGTATATAATAGACTGTAGGAAAGCGAGTGATCCATGAGATGCTGCCGGCTGTAACTACTGGCTGGAGCTTCATTTGAAGCTCTGAGTGCTCTGCTGTCTGCTCCACCTCAGCTGCACTGGTTAACATGAAGCTCAAATCAACATCCTTTTGCATTTTAATCCTTTACAGTTAAAATTACAACATCATCAGTCATGCTATCCTCCCTCTTTTTCTTTCTCCTCAAGTGGCCTTTCTTTCTGTCTTTTTTTTCCGAGCATCTTGGCTGACGCTGCTTGGCTTTGGTACTGCACTGATGTTCTATAAGTAGACATTTCTGTAACACAGTGTTAAATATGTCTCCCTGCATGTGTGTATGTATGTATGCAAAAAGCAGGATGGAGGAGCAGTCACGTGCTCTGAGAAGAGTGGGAGGAGGGGATGTCTTCCAGCTCTGACACGGCACTCTTCCTCATGTAAGAGAAGGAGAATTCATTAAGATTACGAGCCACTGTAACCCTGCATTAGAAAAGCTTGATTTCAGCCAGCCCTTCATGCACTGTAAACCACGCGACATGACATTTCAGCATGGATTATTTGGCAGTGCGAGTGTGTGTGCCGCGCTGCATGTGTATGTGAATGTTGTGTGTGCTTTACAACCCAGAGCGGCAGCCACTGCGTCAGACACTGAACCCAGACTAGTGTGTGATGCTCTGGTTCACTGATGCTTCCAAGGTCAGTGAAGAGCTTTTGTGTGTAATTGTGTGTATGCTCAACTAAGTGCATGCATGTCCTTCTCTGTTTCACCTTTCTCCTTGTCTCCTCTATAGAGGAGTGGACACACACCCGCCTGTTTCCAGATAATTCCAAGGAAGAGTGAATCCTTGTGTTGCAGCGTCCCTGGCTATAGCGTTTTCCACATGCAACCTGTAATGGCAGGTTTTGATTTGTGTTCTCCTGCACAGTCACTGCATCTGGCTTTTGTTTGCCAAGAAATTGAACTTTGGACATTCTAGCTGGTTCCCACTACTTCCAAGTCTACATGCTAAGCTAGGCTAACCACGTCCTGACTCCAACTTGGTACTTAATGTACAGACTTGGCAGTCGTATCAAATTTCACATCTGTATTGCATTTGCCAGAATGTCAGTCTATTACTGTAATGTTTTGTAACAAGAGACAAGACTAAAAGAAACAACAGCACTTTGAATGATTAAGATTCAATGCCCAGTACTACTCACCCTTAAGTGGCATCTTTCGGCACAAGCTTTGCATTGTTTTCCTGCTGTTACAAACACTGAACAGTACAAATGTATTGTATCATTAACTGATATTGCATAATCATGTATGGAATTAGGAACAAACTGACTCTACTAGCATCGTTTAGCTCTACCTCTGAGTTCACAGACTATATTCTTCACAGATCAGAACGGCGACAATACAAATTTTTTCAGCTATAGGTGGATATGTCTTTTGAGTTCTGTTACGACTGGCTGATCTTGGCGCTCTGATCACGAGCTAACTAAATAAATATGATAATGCCACCTTCAATTGCACTCAGCAGCCATATTTTCTCTCTTCAATATTACTTGACCTGTATTGCAATGGAAAGATGGTGATTAATACTGTATGTTCCATTTGAACCTCATGACCCCGAGGAATAAGGAGTAGAGACAATGACCGTATAGTAGGGTGGCAATTTCATTTATGACTGACTCATGACTGAGAGTCTCTCACTTAAAAGTCCCAAAGTGCACTGCAGTATACCACTATATCAATATCACAACAGAAAAGACCTTTCTGTAACACAGCATGCATTCTCTGTGTTTCTGTTTAATCACTGGCTTGTAATTTACACAAAGAGCTGCTGTGCTCCCTCAGCTTCATCATCCTGAGCGGGAGGCCCAGTTTTAAATATCTAGCAGTTCAGGTTATTGCTGTGCGCTGAGATCCTCATCATTCAGCTTTATTTTCCTTCGGCTGCTCTGTGGGACCGATGCTCACATACAGTCGAGAAAGGGGAGGGTTAGGCTCTGCTAGTGCCCATCCCCCTCCTTCATCCTGGCTGCTCCATCCACTGCTGCAGAGAGGACCCATGATGGTGTCGCCCTCCCCTTTTTTTTTTGCCCCCAACCACCTCCCACCAATCCCATCCGAGCTTCACCTCAGCCAAACAGAGCGCGGTGTTGCCTGCTGCGTTTCCTGCCTTTACCTACTGGGAAACGTGCGCAGTGTTTACATTGTTCTGGAAAAGACGATTCACTCGACACTGAGGGCCTGCCTAGTTTTACAAAGCGGGTTATGTAAAAGCCAGTTACAAGGCTTAAGTAATTAATAATGTACAAGAATATTGGGATGTGGAGCTGTATTGTGTAATGCTGGAGGTGTGCAGATGATGTCTCATGGGTTTAAATAAAAAATTTTTTTTGCCCTATTACTGAAAAATCTTATATAGACATAAAAACGCAAGTCTGGTCTCACAACTTATATTAATCTCACCTCAGCCATAACATACTGTAGCTCTCTAGACCAAATATTTTCTAATCACCTATTAAAAAGTTCTAATCCACAGCCGAGTTGGGCAATAAATATATCTGTGGAATCTTTTCATGGCATACAATCATGTTACTGATCAAACAGAAATAAATCAATCAAAAAATAATGATTCCACAAAGCCAATGAAAAAACTACACAATTATCAATCAAAGTTTGGTTGAGGACCTGTTAAGTTTTCTTTTCTTTACATTTGATCACTATATATGTGCAAAATGTCTAAATATTGTGACTTCTTTTTTCAGCTAGTTGCTAGACACAAACAATATTATATCATATTATTATTATTATTATTATTATTTTTATTATATTATTATTATTATATACATCTATTGTATACTTTGGCTTCAATGTGAATGTACATTTCGGGGGGGATTTTAATCTTTGGTGATTCGGCTCAACTCTTGCTCCATGTGGGCGGCCTGGACTGCCAGCCAAAGCACAAACCTTTTTCACATTATATAAACAGCCAAAGAATGCTGACTAAGGAGGTGGAGGTGTATGTGTTTATGATGGGGGCGGAGGTGTGGGCTAAGAATGTGCAGCAGGACACATGTGAATATGATAAATCACTGTCCTGATACCATTTAGGGAAATGTCGAGATGTGGCAATCTTACTGCCAGAGGAGTGAGACAGAAGTACCGAGGCCAGCGCGTGGATTTTCTGTAGTGAAATGTGAAACCGAATCGATAATGTGAACGAGAGAGGACCAAAATGAAGCAATCCTGCACCACGGGCAGGCACGTTACCGAAAATGCAAGGAACGTGCCGCAGAAGAGAAGACGGAGAACATGAGTGATGTGTTGGATACCTGGATTCATATGATCTGTCTCTGTGAGTGTTGGTTTACTATGCAGGCCTGTCTGCATTATCTCGACCACCATCACTTGCACCCAGTTGACCCTGCTGATGAGAACAGAGCTGCGCCCCGTGTTCCTGGCCTTGCATCAGCAGCACCACACTCACACAGACACTGCCGCGCATCAGCCCAAATAAAAGAGTCTAAATGAAAATCCGATAATGAGCAGTCGAGTCTACAGGTCCTAATGATGCAGGATCACACGCTGGGTTTGATCGGTGGCGCATCGCCAGCAAAGGGCACAGTGAGGAGGAGATGAAAGGGCATACGCTGATCGTTACTGGACGGTAGCTTGTGTACAGTAATGCGGAATTTCTTGTGGAGAGGCCTTTTTTTAAGGCAACTTTCTCGTGTTGGACACCATCCGCCCTTAAGTTGTAGCGGAGCTTGTTTAGGCTCTGAGAAAGGGTGTTTACGGCAACCGATTCATGCGCTCATCAGAGGGGTGAGGCCATGGCTCAATCAGGGAATCCCACGGATGGAGAGTGTCACTTTATAAAACCAGTGCCATTACACTGGATTATTGGATATCTAATTAGCTAAACGTGGCGTGAGAACAAGTGTCTAGAGCATCTTATAAAGCAATATTCAGGCATAAAAACAGTTTTTTTTCATTTCCAATGCAGATACTTCCAGAATTAAAACGCTGATTGAGGCTAAAAGGGCGTATGTGGGCTCCATCTGCCTCCCGGCTCTCTGCATCCTCACGTTTTCTTCAGTGGGCTATCACCGCCTGTTAAAGCCATTTTTTAGTCTCCGCCGCTTCATATACCAATTGCGCATCCGCACCGCAGGAGCCCAGTGAGACAAACCAGCCTCTGCACGGTTATCTACAGCTCTCCTCACTACACCGCTTTACCAACAGGATACAATGGAAACACCAACAGCACCACCTTCATCATCATCATCGCCAAATGCACTGCGGACCCGCATCCGGCAAAAAAAACAACACACAACACACAACAAGCGCATTTGCGCGCACGGCGCAAGCGCCGCAGCATCTCAAAACATGTTAATACAAAATCATAGAAATGATAATCTTACTTCGCCGACCAACCGCCTTTAATACGATAGGTTGCCATGATGCTGCTCCTGTATGAGTGTTGGACTGATGTTCACCCTTGCTCTCTCTCTCCCTCTCTCCCCCTCCTCTCTGTATTCACCTCACATCGCTGCGGAGGAGCCTCCAGTTGGAAACGTCACTGCGTATCCTTCCGCATCTTCCTCTCATTGGTGGTGTTGGACGTCTGACTACAACTGCGACTTATTACCTAATCAACTACTACAGCCTTGTATACGTTCTTAAACCCCTCATTAGTCCTTATATTACTTAGATATCGGGATATCAGAGACTTATTTAATGCATGTAATAAAAGTATGATGTAAATTATAAAACACCAGAGATGTCTTTGTCATATTTTTCAGTCACGTATGTGTTTGGTTAAATAATGATTTGTTAGTATTAAAGGTCCAGCGTGTCAGATTTAGGGGGGTTTATTCAGAAATATTAAAGATCTGGAAATATATTATGCATACTTGTTGTTCAGGCCTAGAAATAAGATCACTGTTTATATTACCTCAGAATGAGATTTTTATATCTATAGAAAACCTCTTATATAGAAACCCCCCATTTTTGATTGCCATGTTTCTACAGTAGCTAGAACGGACCACAAAACACTGGCCTTTGCCATTTTTGCTCATCACACAACTGCACCGTTAGATGCCCACACTGGACCTTTAATCGTATTTTTCTTTAAAGGTGAGGTGAAAAGTTCTCAGAGCACCAACTACTTTGGTCATTTGTAACACAAAGCCAAACTATATTTAGCTGTTTATTTAACAGTATATAAAAGAGGAAAGACAGAAAATCCTCACATTGAGAAGTTGAGAAGTTTGCATATTTGCTATAAAAAATGGAAGTTATGTGATAACTGTAGTTTTATTCAGGTTTTAGTTTGATCCACCAGTCAGAGGTCAGAGGTCATGCAGATTGAGTAGTGGTGCAGGTCACCCATAACCAGTAAAAGGACTAATGTAAGGATCTTCTCCCATACCCGAACGGATAAGTGATGGGAGATGACGTAAAGGAGCAAGAGTCATGGAGCCTGACAGCAGCAGTGTCTATACATGGACTGTATGTCAATGATAGTGGACTGATCTCTGTGTTTATAGTATGTCAACTAATTTTCATGCTATTTACTTAAAACAGCCAACGATCTGAGCAGATAGAAAAGATATATGAGATCACATGAGCACATATAACAACAGCACAGGCAGGGGTAAACCTTTTTTCTATTTTTGAGATGGTGGGAGACACCAGATTATGACCTGCTGTGACAATGTTTATCCCCGATAGAATGCACAAGAAACTTTGGCCAAGTGGTTTTCAATACACTTACACACATGGTTTTGTCAGCCACCTCAATTCACCAGATAGCAAGGAGCTTCTATGAGGGCCCCTAATCAATCAACAGAAGCTGTGCAACAACAACAGGATTTGTGGCCAGTTTCACCATGCATGAATGCTGCTGGCTGCGTGTGGCCTTCAGGGTGTGTTTTAGCTTTGCACCATCTGGATGTGAAAGAGATTTACTAGTTGACTGTGGCTGTCTAACAAGATTTACAGCAGTTCATTTGTTGATGTTTGTAGATATTTACATGTATCTTTCTTTAGTTTAGCATTTGCTCTTTCCTCACAGTTCATCCAAATTACTGCATTCATTTCACACACAAAACAGCACTTTTTTTTTTTTTTTTTTTTTACTGCTGCACAGAATAACGCTTAACTTTTCTTGTAATACGAGATCAGTGGCAAGACGATGACTGATGAATGACTGTTGTGCAAAACCCAGTGTTGTAACAATCCTACTCCGATGCCCCAGTTAGAATTATTTTAGTTGGAATGATATCACTGAACTGTTATTTTCAGATGAGAAGATTTTCAACACATTTGATTCTGTGAGTGCAGACCTACTTCTGTTCAGTTTCCAAGCGGCAACACCAGAGGCTCTTTGCTCATAGTTATGGTTAAACACAAAGAATACATAAATAGCCAATGAAGACGTATTAATTGAGAAGTAGTAAGGGAGGGTAATGGCTTATTTTGTCAAAACTTAAAGGTATCATTTAATATAAACACATTTTAGAAGCTTAAAGCAGGAGATATTTGATATTTTCACAAAATACACGACTTAATGAATAATTTGTTTGATGTTTTTCAGAAAAGTGTGGTTGCATTCTAATTTCTTTATTTCTAATAATGCAGGTGAAGAAGTTATGGGTGGAGGCCAACAGTCCTCAACATCTCCAAATCTCCAATTCTCCAGAGACTCCACTCTCACTACAGCACATACACACAAATACACACACAAATACACACACACACACACACACACACACACACACACACACACACACACACACACACACACACATATTATAAGTGATCAAGTTAAATCCCTGAACGAGTTCATCAAATCCCTCTCTAATTATACTGAAAATATGCCACTTTGATTGGAAATATAACACATCATAAAAGAGTAAGATGCTCTAACTGCCATTTCACTGTGACTTTGGAGATGGATCTAAATGGTCACTGATTATTCATTTCATTTAACTGATTCATCAGCTAATTGTTTTGGCAGGATTACAGAAATTAACGATGCAGGGAGCTGAAAGAAACTATCAGGTTGATATGTAATGCATTCATTCATAATATGAAGCGATGACTGGATAGTTTCTGTAGAGTGCTAAAAAAGACAGAGTGATTTAAGTGAAGCTGGGAAACAACTCACAGACACCCAGGGTGCTGAAATGGCAGACTGTATATAATAGACTGTAAGAAAGCGAGTGATCCAGTGAGATGCTGCAGGCTGTAACTACCTGGCTGTCTGCTCCACCTCAGCTGTACTGGTTAACATGAAAGCTCAAATCAACATCATTTTGCATGTTTAATCCTTTTACAGTTGAAATTACAACATCATCAGGTCATGCTATCCTCCCTCTTTTTCTTTCTCCTCAATGTGCCTTTCTTTCTGTCTTTGTTTTTGTCCAGAGCATCTTGGCTGACGCTGCTTGGCTTTGGTACTGCACTGATGTTCTATAAGTAGACATTTCTGTAACACAGTGTTAAATATGTCTCCACTGCATGTGTGTATGTATGTATGCAAAAAGCAGGATGGAGAGAGCAGTCACGTGCTGCTGAGAAGAGTGGGAGGAGGGGGATGTCTGCCAGCTCTGACACGGCACTCTTCCTCAGTGTAAGAGAAGGAGAATTCATTAAGATTACGAGCCACTGTAACCCTGCATTAGAAAGCTTGATTTCAGCCAGCCCTTCATGCACTGTAACCACAGCGACATGACATTTCAGCATGGATTTATTTGGCAGTGCGAGTGTGTGTGCACAGCGTGCATGTGTATGTGAATGTTGTGTGTGCTTTACAACCTAGAGGCAGCAGCCACTGCGTCAGACACTGAACCCAGACTAGTGTGTGATGCTCTGGTTCACTGATGCTTCCAAGGTCAGTGAAGAGCTTTTTGTGTGTAAGTGTGTGTATGCTCAACTAAGTGCATGCATGTCCTTCTCTGTTTCACCTTTCTCCTTCCGTCTCCTCTATAAGAGGAGTGGACACACACCAGCCTGTTTCCAGATAATTCCAAGGAAGAGTGAATCCTTGTGTGCAGCGTCCCTGGCTATAGCGTATTTCCACATGCAACCTGTAATGGCAGGTTTTGATTTGTGTTCTCTGCACAGTCACTGCATCTGGCTTTTGTTTGCCAAGAAATTGAACTTTGGACATTCTAGCTGGTTCCCACTACTTCCAAGTCTACATGCTAAGCTAGGCTAACCACGTCCTGACTCCAACTTGGTACTTAATGTACAGACTTGGCAGTCGTATCAAATTTCACATCTGATTATTGCATTTGCCAGAATGTTAGTCTATTACTGTAATGTTTTGTAACAAGAGACAAGACTAAAAGAAACAACAGCACTTTGAAATGATTAAGATTCAATGCCCAGTACTAGTCACAACTTAAGTGGTATCTTTCGGCACAAGCTTTGCATTGTTTCCTGCTGTTACAACACTGAACAGTACAAATGTATTGTATCATTAACTGATATTGCATAATCATGTATGGAATTAGGAACAAACTGACTCTACTAGCATCGGTTTAGCTCTACCTCTGAGTTCACAGACTATATTCTTCACAGAGCAGAACGGCGACAATACAAATAATTTTTTCAGCTATAGGTGTGATATGTCTTTTGAGTTCTGTCTTACGACTGGCTGATCTTGGCGCTCTGATCACCGAGCTAACTAAATAAATAAATGATAATGCCACCTTCAATTGCACTCAGCAGGCATATTTTCTCTCTTTCAAAATATTACTTAAACCTGTTATGCAATGGAAAGATGGTGATTAATACTGTATGTTCCATTTGAACCTCATGACCCCCAGGAATAAGGAGGTAGAGACAATGACCGTATAAAAGTAGGGTTGGGCAATTTCATTTATGACTGACTCATGACTGAGAGTCTCTCACTTAAACGTCCCAAAGGTGCACTGCAGTATACCGCTATATCAATATCACAACAGAAAATGACCTATTCTGTAACACAAGCATGCATTACTCTGTGTTTCTGTTTAATCACTGGCTTGTAATTCACACAAAGAGCTGCTGTGCTCCCTCAGCTTCATCATCCTGAGCGGGAGCCCAGTTTTAAATATCTAGCAGTTCAGGTTATTGCTGTGCGCTGAGATCCTCATCATTCAGCTTTATTTTCCTTCGGCTGCTCTGTGGGACCGATGCTCACATACAGTCGAGAAAGGGGAGGGTTAGGCTCTGCTAGCTGCCCATCCCCCCTCCTTCATCCTGGCTGCTCCATCCACTGCTGCAGAGAGGACCCATGATGGTGTCGCCCTCCCCTTTTTTTTTTGCCCCCACCACCTCCACCAATCCCATCCGAGCTTCACCTCAGCCAAACAGAGCGCAGGTGTTGCCTGCTGTGTTTCCTGCCTTTACCTACTGGGAAACGTGCGCAAGTGTTTACATTGTTCTGGAAAAGACGATTCACTCGACACTGAGGGCCTGCCTAGTTTTACAAAGCGGGTTATGTAAAAGCCAGTTACAAGGCTTAAGTAATTAAATAATGTACAAGAATATTGGGCATGTGGAGCTGTATTGTGTAATGCTGGAGGTGTGCAGATGATGTCTCATGGGTTTAAATAAAAAAAAAATGTTGCCATATTACTGAAAAATCTTATATAAGACATAAAAAACGCAAGTCTGGTCTCACGCTTATATTAATTCTCACCTCAGCCATAACATACTGTAGCTCTCTAGACCAAATATTTTCTAATCACCTATTAAAAATGTTCTAACTCCACAGCAGAGTTGGCCAATAATTATTATCTGTGGAATCTTTTTTTTATGGTGATACGATCATGTTACTGATCAACAGAAAATAATCAATCAAAAATCAATGATTCCACACAAGCCAATTAAAAACTAACACAATTAATCAATCAAAGTTTTGGTTGAGACATGTTAAGTTTTCTTTTCTTTACATTTGATCACTATATATGTGCAAAAATGTCTAAATATTGTGACATATCTTCTTTCAGCTAGATATGCTAGACACAACAATATTATATCTATTATTATTATTATTATTATTATTGTTATTATTATTATTATTATTATATCACATCATATTGTACTTTTGGCTTCAATGTGAATGTACATTTCGGGGGGATTTTAATCTTTGGTGATTCAGGCTCAACTCTTCCTCCATGTGGGAGGCCTGACTGCCAGCCAAAGCACAAACCTTTTTCACATTATCATACCAAAGCCAAAGAATGCTGACTAAGGAGGTGGAGGTGTATGTGTTTATGATGGGGGCGGAGGTGTGGGCTAAGAATGTGCAGCAGGACACATGTGAAATATGATAAATCACTGATCCTGATACCATTTAGGAAATGTAGAGAATGTGGCAATCTTACTGCCAGAGAGTGAGACAGAAGTACAGAGCCAGAGCGTGGATTTCTGTAGTGAAATGTGAAACCGAATCGATAATGTGAACGAGAGAGACCAAATGAAGCAAATCCTGCACCACGGGCAGGGCACGTTACCGAAAATGCAAGGAACGTGCAGCCGAAGAGAAGACGGAGAACATGAGTGATGTGTTGGATACCTGGATTCACATGATCTGGTCTCTGTGAGTGTTGGTTTACTATGCAGGCCTGTCTGACATTATCTCGACCACCATCACTTGCACCCAGTTGACCCTGCTGATGAGAACAGAGCTGCGCCTCCGTGTTCCTGGCCTTGCATCAGCAGCACACACTCACACAGACACTGCCGGAGCATCAGCCCAAATAAAAGAGTCTAAATGACAAAATCCGATAATGAGCAGTCGAGTCTACAGCGTCCTAATGATGCAGGATCACACGCTGGGTTTGATCGGTGGCGCATCGCCAGCAAAGGGCACAGTGAGGAGGAGGATGAAAGGGCATACGCTGATCGTTACTGGACGGTAGCTTGTGTACAGATAATGCGGAATTTCTTGTGGAGAGGCCTTTTTTTAGGCAACTTTCTCGTGTTGGACACCATCCGCCATTAAGGTGTAGCGGAGCTTGATTTAGGCTCTGAGAAAGGGTGTTTTACGCAACCGATTCATGCTCCATCAGAGGGGTGAGGCACTGCTCAAATCAGGGAATCCCACGGATGGAGAGTGTCACTTTATAACCAGTGCCATTACACTGGATTATTGGATATAATTAGCTAAACGTGGCGTGAGAAGCAAGTGTCTAGAGCATCTTATAAAGCAATATTCAGGCATAAAAACAGTTTTTGTTACATTTCCAATGCAGATTACTCCAGAATTAAAACGCTGATTGAGGCTAAAAGGGCGTATGTGGGCTCCATCTGCCTCCAGGCTCTCTGCATCCTCACGTTTTCTATCAGTGGGCTAATCACCGCCTGTTAAAGCCATTTTTAGTTCTCCGCCGCTTCATATACAATTGCGCATCCGCACCGCAGGAGCCCAGTGAGACAAACCAGCCTCTGCAGGTTATCTACAGCTCTCCTCACTACACCGCTTTACAACAGGATACAATGGAACACCAACAGCACCACCTTCATCATCATCATCGCCCAAATGCACTGCTGACATCCGCATCCTGCCAAAAACACACACACACACACACACACAAGCGCATTTGCGCGCACGGCGCAGCGCCGCAGCATCTCAACATGTTTAATACAAAATCATAGAAATATAATCTTACTTTCGCCGACCACCGCCTTTAATCCGATAGGTGCCATGATGCTGCTCCTGATGAGTGTTGGACTGAGTGTTCACCCTCTGCTCTCTCTCTCTCTCTCTCTCTCCCCCTCCTCTCTGTATTCACCTCACATCGCTGCGGAGGAGCCTCCAGTTGGAAACGTCACTGCGTATCCTTCCGCATCTTCCTCTCATTGGTGGTGTTGGACGTCTGACTACAACTGCGACTTATTATCCTAATCAACTACTACAGCCTTGTACTAGTTCTTAAACCCCTCATTAGTCCTTATATTACTTAGATATCGGGATATCAGAGACTTATTTAATGCATGTAATAAAGTATGTATGTATAATTATAAAACACCAGAGATGTCTTTGTCATATTTTCAGTCACTGTAATGTGTTTGGTTTAAATAATGATATTGTTAAGTATTAAAGGTCCAGCGTGTCAGATTTAGGGGTTTTATTTAGAGAATATTAAAGATCTGGAATATATTATGCATAACTATGTTTTCATGGCCTAGAAATAAGAATCACTGTTTATATTACCTCAGAATGAGATTTTTATATCTAGAAACCTCTTATACATCCTCTTATATGGAACCCCCCATTTTGAATTGCCATGTTTCTACAGTAGCTTAGAACGGACAAACTAAACACTGGCCTTTTGCATTTTTTGCTCATTCACACTAGGAAGAAGAGGGTTGCAATCAGCAACTGCAGTTAGATGCCACACTGGACCTTTACATAGTATTTTTCTATAAAGGTGAGGTGAAAGTTCTCAGAGCACAAACTACTTTGGTCATTTGTAACACAAAGCCAAACTATATTTAGCTGTTATATTTACAGTAATATTAAAGAGGAAAGACAGAAATCCTCACATTTGAGAAGTTGAGAAGTTTGCATATTTGCTATAAAAAATGGAAGTTATGTGATAACTGATAAGTTTTGCAGGTTTTAGTTTGATCCACTAACTTGTGGACTAGTAGCATATATATATATATATATGTACCAACTAATTATGATGGAAGATGTCAGTGAGGTTTTCTGCAGTGAATTCAGGCCGAGAAACAAAGTGTCAAAGTGTCCACAAGGGGGCAGCATGTATCTTTCTGCAGGAAAACAGAAAAGCACTGGGCAATCCTTCAAACTGTTAAATGCAAAACCTCTAATGGTTTTCAACTTATTTAGGGCTTCAGGGCAAGATAGTATTGAAATAAATGAATGCTATATACATATATAAAGCTATTTTAAAATAAGCCAAATTGCCTAGAGGTGATCTTCACATACAGAGCATGCAGGTCTAAATGTCATATATGTTTTACATTTTACACTAAAAACACACTCACTCGCACTGAATACTGAATTCTGCTGTCACTCTATTAAGCTCCTGGTTCTGGCCACACCCTTGGCAGGGCCCACTGAACACGTTGGACCTGTGATGACTCCCAGAGGGTGTGTCCACTGTGAACCAGACTAGTGTTCACCTCCTCCAGCTCTTTACCGGCGGGGGAGTTGTTAACCTCGCCTCAGTCCTCCTCCTCCTCCTCCTCTTCTGGACTTTGGAGACACGCAGCAGCGCCAGATCCGTGCGCCTCTCAGGAGGGAAGTGAAGCGTTTTCCCCAGCGGCTCAGCTCGGATATTTGACACTACTGGAAATACCACCAACACACATTTTCCTTTTTGTGTACAACCTGTAACCAACTCGGATACTTGGCAGGATCTGAGGCTGTAACCATGGGGGACGTGGTTTCCTCTCACCTGGATGAGAGCAGGCGGGAGATGATTACAGGTAAGAGAGGAGATCTCCAGCTGCAGCTGAAGGGACAACTGTAGACATGTACAGATTGAAGTTCATTAAAAGTTATTTTATTCATAAAATAATATTTAAAAAAAACAAAACAGAAGAAAACATTCTTTTTTTAAAAAACAGCTCTGAAGCTTTAGTAAAGTTCTTGTATCGTTCAGCTTCAGTGGTATTGTTACACCACTATTACTGACTTGGTTTTCTGTATTTGAAAAAGTTTATTTCTGGACCAATGAGCTTCCAATCTGTTGATTTATTTGGATTTTATAGGTTCGTGCAGCCTCAATAAATCCAATAAACCGTAGATATTCTCATATTCAGCATGTCTGCATGTCCATCTCGTCAGAATTGTCTGACAACTCATGCTCATGTGTTGGCGAAGACGCTATTTTAGATCAAACAAGCTATTTTAAAGCTGGGCTGTCATACTGACCTGCAGAGAGAAGTATTCCCTGCACAGTTTGCCTAAAGAAAATGTGTAATGGTGTTAAAATAGATTAAACTGAACTGCAATGCACATGCAAGCAATATCCCCTCAGTAAGTGTCACCTTCCCCTGTTTCATTCTAGCACAAAGCTTCTCATTCATATCAGTGCTTTACTTAAAGAGTTCCCCTGAATCCCATCTCTCTGCTGCAGGCCTGTTTCTCTGAGATAATAAGTAGGTTTCCCAAAGGGGAGCATGTTTGTATAAGTTTGGGACTGACTGCTATTTAAGGCTCAGATTGCTCCAGCCTCCCACTGTGAACCCTGCAGGTCTGTGTGATTATTTCAAAAAGCCATGGGAGCAGAGGGAAGAGGAGGAACAGTGCAGAGGGGCTGAGACAATTTAATGGATCTGTAGATGCTTTCTTGAAATTATAAGACTATCACTGTAGCAGTGCATCCAAGGTCTGAAAAGCAGCTAATGAAAAGGGAGAATACTTGTTTTTATTTTTGAGTTGGCCTTCAGATGCTTCAGATGTGTGTTTTCCTGTTGTTTCAAAGACATTTTAGTCTCAGTTAGGATGTTTTTCAGGGTTGTAAATGTGTTTGTGTGTGTATGTTGGCCAGCGTATTTGAATGAGTAAACCACTTATGGAAACCAAAGATTATGTTCTTGAGGTCCAGGGACTCAATTTCTTTGTTGTTGTTGTTGTTTTGTGAACCAGACAGAGAAATACTCGGAGGGATAGTTTAAAATAGGAAGAATAACACAGTTAAAAGCTTGACTGTTGGTCAGGCAAAACAAAAGCAATTTTACAAATGATCAGTTATTTAAAAAAAATAATGAATGACTTCACAGTCTAGAACACCACTGCCCTATATCTGATCTCTATAGGTAGGCCTCTAAGGAATGTGTCAGATTCAGAATGAGCTGAAAAGAAACTGTAAACAAACATGAAAAGTGTATTCTTGACCTTTGGAACAGGTTGTGTGACAAAATAATCTCATCTCAAAGGGTCCACTTACTTTTTGGAGTGAATGGAGCCGGTTTAGGTGTCATCACGTGACCTATGTGCTGTTAACGACAAAAGGCGTTGGCTTGTCAGATAAGTTTTTAGTGAAATCTATTTAAGGTGAAAAAAATGTAAAACATGAACATTTGAACAGCTACCAACATTTCAAACATGTCAAACATGTATGAGCATGGTTGAGAATAAAAAAAGATACACATGGAGAGATGAACCAGAGGAGGGAGAGAGAAGTGTAAGAGTAATGTGTGAAGCTGCGAGGTAAAGCAGGTAGAAACATGTCACTAGATTAATGGCTCCCACACGCCCTCCCTCTGTGTCGTCTCTACCATCTTTCTGTAGATCCTTGGCTCTCTTTGCATGCGTGAATAGCATAACAAATAGCATGTCCTTTGATTTGAACATTAATGAACCTCTGGAAAACCTCTCATTTGTTCAGTTCTTTCTTAAGAGTGTGTGTGTGTGTGTGTGTGTGTGTGTGTGTGTGTGTGTGTGTGTGTGTGTGTATGTGTGTGTGTGTGTGTGTGTAAGTGTATGGGAGTGAAGACTGCTCAGCATTTCTGCATTGGGGAGTTTTATTTGACATGTGCACCTCCCTACAAGGTGATTTCTTCATCCTCTGCCTGAGCACATTCTCACAAAATGATCTCCTCCCTCATGAGCCACATATTACTTAATGCAATATGTGCGCGCGCACACACACACACACACACACACATACACACACAGAGACACGCACACATGCGGTACAAATGCAAATCATCCACCCACACATTTGATGTTTATCCATCCATAATTGTTTTTATGCTGAAGAGAGACGATGTGTTGTGTCCTTGTTTGTCTGCAGGCTAATGATGGTAAATTATATCATCATATTTTATATAAATTATATAAATTATAATAAGATCCTACTCTTCTCAAATATGTGTCACAGAACAAGGTTGTGACTTTCACATTACAACAAAACAGGGTGTGAATGAGGCCTGCAGCCTATGTCAACAGCTCATATTTCAGATGCATTTCACTGGTTAATAATAATAATAAATGCTTCTGGCTTAAGTGCTAATCTGAGGCATTTGCATGCTGTCAAAGATTTGCTGGAATGTTGAACCTCAGATCCAGGAGATGCAATGCGGATTCTGTTCCAGAGTTCGCTTATCCAGTCTATGTATGTTTTGTAGATTTGGAGAAGGCTTGTGAATTGTGTCCCCCTAGGAGTCTTGTGATGGCTACCTTACAGGTCCATAATTGGAGTAAACGCTGTGTCTGTATCCTCTGCAGGAAGTCCAACATTTAGGTATTGGGCTCTACCAGAGTTGTCCCTTATCAGTGGTTCTGTTTGTGCTCTTTGTGGACGGGATCTCAAAACACAGCTGGCGGTAGGGGAATGTGTTGTTTGTGTACCTCAAGTTTGTCTCTTTGCTCTTTGCAGATGATGTGTTTCTGTTGGCTTTAGACCTTTATGATGCAAAGTGGTGATTTGCAGTTACTGTAAATGCGATGCAGTCATCATGAGAGTCACCACCTTAGCCAATGATTCTCTACTGGAAAATGATGGTTTACTCCCTGCAGATTGTGAAGCAGTAGCTGTATGTCTTGTTCACAAGTCAGGGTAAAATGGAGCGTCAGATGGACAGATGGATTGGTGCATGCTCCACCAGACCTTTGTGGTGAAGAGGGAGCTGAGTCAGAAAGTAAAGCTTTTGTTTTACCAATTGATCTACGTTCCATGGTCATGGGGTCTAGATCGTGACTGAAAAAGTTGCGATCACGACCAAAATTCATTTCCACCATAGGGTGTCTGGATTCACTCTTAGAGACAGAGTGTAATGCTCAGGCATCAGAAGAAAACTCAGAGTAGAGCAACTGCTCCTTCGCAGTGGAAGGAGCCAATTGAGGTGGCTCTGGGGCGTCTTCCTTCTGAGGTTTTCAGGGCATATCCAACTGGTAAGAGACCCTGGGATTGACCCACAACATGGTGAAGAGATTTTATACCTCATCTACCTCATCTAATGCCTCTGGATTCCACAAGAGGAGTTGGAAAATGTTATGGGGACGGGGACGTCTGGCTAAGCAATATATAAAGATGCAATATATATTAACTGACATCTTTTCCAGGTATCTGGTATCAGGTATCTGTTATTTCAATGTTTTTTCAATTTGTTAATCGCTAGTGGCATGTCTGTTTGGTCTGTTGCTCAGTTATTCTGTACATTTTAAACATCAAACAGATGAACATTTTAGTCCATTAGACTGAAATATTTCAGCAAATGCTGGATGAACTGTCATGATACAGATACGGTCATGGTTTCCAGAGGGATGAACTGTCATGATACAGATACGGTCATGGTTTCCAGAGGCTTAATCCTACTGACTTTGATGATCACCTGACTTTTTTTCTAGTAACACCGTGCATTCATTTTGAGTTTGTAATCAGATTAGAAATCCCTATCTTTAAGGGCTGTCTTTGTTCAAGTTAATAAATACCTGCCTCTGCATTAGTTCTCCACATTCGAGGACAGGTATGATTGTATGCTGGTAATAAAATCTATATAACTGTTATTATTGATCTATAGTTAGTCAGTTACGAACATGGAATTGATAGTGCAAGAACGAAACAAGAGCTGATGGTACAAGTCTGGGAATGAGTTGCTGGATTTTTAGGAGTCAGGCTACAAGGCGCTGTAAATTTTCTGGGAGTGAGAAAAAGGAATAGGAAATAGGAAATAGCAAGTGATGGCGTGGAGGGATATAACAGAACATTTTGGCATCCCTATATAGGTTGAAACAGAGGGTTGACTGTGTTATTTATGATGCGGTCTTTGTTCCCAAATTCCAATTTCCAAGTGCCCAAAAGGCTGTCCATATACAGCTATCCAGTCTGCTGACTTTGGCAAAGCAAGACAGCCAGTGGAAAGTACCGACTCTCTGCACATTTGGAATGGAAGCCCCCTTAGCCAGTATTTATCTTGTGGAAATTTGTGTTATCGGATATCCTTAATTAAAAAATATATATTTGAAGCCAACAATACAGAACTCCCAAAGTGCTGATTTTTTTTTGTCTTGTGCACAAAATATGCAATATCTTGTGTGTACTGTATATCTTGCTTGCACAAGATCCATATAGAACATACAGTAAACAGGGGAAAATATGATTTAAATCCAAATACTAATAAGATTAGTATATTTAGAAATCCTAATATTAAGGTAGTTAGTGGGTGATTCATAAAAAAACCTGTCTGAGGAAAAAGCTTTGGAACAGGGGTGACGGTTAGGTCATTAGGTACAAAAGGCTCAGTCCTCAGTTCCTCTCTTCCCCCCTCTCACTTCCCACTTTCCTGTCAATCTTCAGCTGTATCAGTCAAAATAAAGCTTGAAAAACCCATATAATACTAATATATAATAATAATTTCTCTTAATAACAGTCTTCTAAAACTCATGAGTGAAAGAGAGTGGATGATAGAATACCAGGATTTTTCCATCCTAGCACAGATGAGGTTTGATAGCCAACCCCTACTAAATAGATAAATTTGTTTCAGCTGTTTCACTTCCTTTATATTTCCCCTGACCTGTCCACCCATCTCCTCCTGGTATGACACTGTTTTTTATAAGTCTGTGTGTCCCTGTCTCCTCCTCATTCTCTCCCTGTCTATCCTGTCCTGTCAGCTCTTTCCTTCCTGCTCTCCCACTGCAGGCTGACTCCCTCCTTCCTGTGTTGTTCCTTCCATAAACAGATCATAGTCAACACTGTCTGCTGCTGACTGAGCCAAATACACTGATCGGCTCTCTAACTGACTTTTTCAGCACTGGAACGTGGGAAAGCTCATATCCCCTCCAGCAGGTCCTTGGCCTATTTACCAAGATGCTGCTTGCGGACAGTGGTGGGAAAAACTGCTGAGTCAAGCTGTGGAAAGGATCTATACAATACAGGAAAACACAGATTCAACTTAATTCACACCCATACAGAGACTTCAAACTAGGGTTACAACTAAAGATTATTTTCCTTGGCTGTTTAGGCTATAAAATATCTGAAATCTGAAAATATAAATCATCAATAGATGTTCATCATAATTAACAATGTGACATCTTCAAATTCCTTCTTTTGCTCGACCAACAGTTCACATCATTTATGATTTATTATGATAATTATTTTGAGGTTTAGGATGAATTTGGCAGGAACTATACACATAAAATGATGAAGTGAAACATCTAAAATATTACTATTAGATTGAAGGATGCAACCATAAAACATCTGGTTTTGGGTTTGAATATACAAGTATTTCTGCAGCGGCATTTTAAGCTAGAGAATATTCAGAAGTCAGTCATCAAAATGTACTCAAGCATTAAATACATTCAAATGTCTTTGACTGCATTTGTATTTTAACTATGCAAAACTTTCCATCCTAAAATGGCAGTGCTGTGCCAGACAGCCATGATATGAAGTGAACCGTGCTGATAATGCATGTCACTGCACAAGAGTCACTGTTTTCTCTCACTTTAAATTTTATTATATGCGCTTTTCATAATGAGGTGATAGCAGCATTGTAGCCTTTTTAATGAGATGAGACTTATGAGAACTGTAGCTCCTCTTCTACACTCTGCTAATATTTAACAGATACTTTAATTGCAGTACTGATATGTTTTGAAAAGCTTACTCAAAACAGAACTGATAAAATCCCCAGGTGGAAACCGGTCATGTTTCAAAACTTTGTCAAGTCTGTCTGGTTGTAAATTCATTGAAGCGCTTAAGCTCTACTAACTTGTGTTGTTTGAACCAAAAATAACTTTTTTTCATTAAAGCTTCCATCAGTGTTCACTGATGGACTGTATTGTCTATTGTTTCCTGATCCTGTGTGTCCTCCTGCAGCTCGGACCGGACATTTGATGAAGGAGTTCAGTGACGTGTACGAGCAGCAGTATGCAGTCGCTCTCTTCAACAGTGTCCGCTATGAGATAGAAGGTGGAGGAGGAACGCAGGCGCAGCTGCTTCACAGAAAGGTAAGTATTAGTTATGAAAGAGGTTTAAGTCTGCTGAGTAGACAGAGCTTCACCCAACGTGAACAATTTCTAGAACATATATATAACATATATAATATTTTCCACGGGACATTGAATATTAAAGGGTAATTCCAGTTGTAACAACTTGGTTCTTATTTTTATAGGTTTGGCAATCATTTGTATTGATCATGATAAAATTGTACTCACCAAAGTAATTCCTGACATCTGAGAAAACAGCAATGCTCAAAGGGACAACAGACAACCAGACAGGTTGTAGACTGTGGTTCCCATGGTCCTTGAAATCCTGGAAAGTTTGAATTGACAAACCTAAAAAAAACCTAAAAGAAATTGATGTTCTTTTGATATTTAGTTTTTTACTTAGTGTGACATCACTGTAACAGCACAAGTGAGAAGTGCTTACACATTCTTGCCTCTCTCTCATTTTATTTTTATTGTTTGTGATCTTTAAAAGCCTGAAAGTTCTCATTCTAAAAATGTTTCAGTGTTTCAATTGTCAGACAGAAATTGTGGGAACTGGGCCTGGAGAGTCTTTGAAAAATCCTTGAATTTGATGTTAGAAGAAGGTGTGGAAAATTGGGTTAACAAAACAAAGGTTTATCTAAACCACTTTATTTGAAGGTGAAACTGACAGTGAGCTGACCCAACTGTCCGTCGTCATATTTCAATTCCCCCAAATTTCTATCGATGTTGATGCATGTTGCTCTTTGACATACATGTTCCCATTCTACAAGAAATGTGTTTTTACCCCTAAAGTCATTTGCCAGCTGATTAATTAAAAAAATGATTCACTGATGAAAATTCTGCAATCTTTACAAGATTATTTTGCATCCTTTGTTCGTATCTAAATTATTTGTGCATAGCAAAAACTTGTGTGCTTTGCTAGACGAACAGAGCTTGATGTTATACGTGAGGCGTGAATGAGCTCATTCTTGGCCTCTATGTACCAGTATATTAGCTGACAAGCTCTAGGTTTTGTATTCCTCTCATCTTTTTCATTATTGAATATACTTGTTCACGTTTTAAATCACTGAAGGGGAAGTGGAGCACATTTCACACATGAACAGAGACGCTGTTAGGAATTCTATTACGCCAGTTCATCTACTCCCTTACTGCGTGGAGGACAGCTGCTTGTGTGTGCGCAGAAATGCTAAATTATGCACATGTGAGCAAACACATATGTACAAGAAATTCTAGGGTTCTTTTTGTCTCATCTGATCATTGGACAAAAATATACAATATGCAATATTCATTCTTTTTCTTTACTGGGAGCATTTCTGAACTGGTCTGAACATTTCTGTGGTGATCAGTTTGTCCTTCCAGCAGAAAGCCAAAAATTTGGGTGTGCAATGAGATAAAACCCAAGGGAAAAACTGTTCACACTGATGACATCCTTCTGAACAATCTCTTATTGATTCTCACTAAAACCCCAAAGCCATTTAAATACCATTAGGCTGTGGTGTACCTCACATAACATCACGTTCTCTCTTCTCCACCCTGACCCTGTCACTCATGCGCACAAAACCCACAGATTATTTCCCATTTCACAGCAAACCAACAGGAGCAAATCTGTTTTCTCACACCAACACCTCTTTATGTTTCAACACTGCTACTCCCTTCTTCGTTCTTTCCTTCCTCTGTACACAGACTTGTTTACAGTATCGTTTGATCTAAGACAGGAAATATGAAAACAAAGTGGTTGGTGTGTATCCTTATGTAAACACTAAATAAAAATCCCCACCCATGTGTATTTGGAAATAACAAATAGGCTTCAGGTCCCTTGAATAGTTGAGGGAGGTGTCACTAAGACCATTTTTAAATTGAGGGTAATGAAACAAACATTTCTCTGAAAAAGCCCATTAATACATACATTTAATATGACAATACATTAAGCTTTAGTGTTGTTTCTGTGATTTCTCAGGACCCTCTGGCAGGCAGGTCCATTTTCTCGGGGAGTCTGTTTCAATATCTGGAGGAGAACAGGAAGTGGAGGAATCGCTTTGTGTCTGTGCCAAACAGCTACACCATCAGCCTCTATGAAAACAAAACAGTGAGTGCACTTCTTATTCGACTGAACAACTGCCCGATGTGTTTGATCTGACTTGTATTAAACGGGTTTGGTGTGTTTGCCATCTCTCTAACAGGCACATGAACGAGGCCTCCACCCAAAAGTTACTATCAACTGTGCTGGGTACAAAGCCCTGACCTCAATGGAGGAATACTTGGAGCTGATTAATGCCAGCCTGCCAGGTAGGATAAGGACAGAGAAAGTATGAATATAAATATGACAATATATGACAAAATATGGATAAAAACTGCTGATAAAGTATTTTTTTCCTTTTTCTTATTCTGAAGCATTTTCTAAATCATGTAGTTTTATATTCCTGTTCTCTTACGTGACTTTTGCAGGTATCAAGGCCAAAGTGGGCACTCATCCATTTATCAAGTGTGCGAGCCAGTTCCCCCTCATCCTGTGGCACCCATATGCCCGCCACCACTACTTCTGTGTGATGACAGAGAAGGAGCAGAAGAAGTGGCATGCTGTGCTGCAGGACTGCGTCAGACACAGTGACAACGGTAACAACAATGACCTCGCCTCTGCTTAAGTAGAAGTGAATGTAACACCAACAGAATGGTCCCTGGCAACTATCAGATTATTCACTGGATTTATTGGAAGACCACAAGGAATGATAAATCAATACATTCAGTTTTTCAGAGTACATTTAAACAGTTTGAACAACAGTGTCTTTGTCCTTGTGCTCCACCTTTGACAATTAGTGCCTCAAAACCATTGTTGGCAGTTCAGACAAGGGTGTGCGTGAATGTGTGTCATAGTCTGAAACCTTTAGATGCCATCAGAGTGATCTAATTCATCTGTGAATGGGTAATACTGCAGGAATGATGTGTATTTGTTGTTGTTTTATTTTCATTGGTCTTGGTTACAGTCTGACATGTTGTTGTCGTTGGATCAGAGCTACAATAGCCTGCAACCTGCATGACTCAAATAGTGGGCAGAGACTTTTTTTACTGAACTGAAACCAGACTTATATTTGAGACAGGCTTTTATTTCTATATTTTGATACATATGAAGTACAATTGTCTGTCTAGGTCTAAGTAGGCACAATGTATTAAAGAATAATCACAGAAACCATTAGTCCATTAATTGATAAGTCGACTTACAGTAATTAATTGTTTATGTCCTTTATCAAACAAAAATGTTAACTCTCCTTTGGTGTAGCTTCTCAAATGTGCAGATTTGTTGTTTTTCCTGATTATAAATTATTGTAACTTGAATAACTTTGAGTCACTTTGGGCTCAAGGAAATTGTGATGGGCATTTTTGCCACAAATAATCAATTAATCAAACCAATAATAGACAGATTAATGTTAAAAATCATCATAATCACCGGAGTCCTAATCCCTTTACTTTCTTTTATCTTAATGTCATGAAGACCTATGAGAGCATTATATTCCATGTCAGTGAGTGGAGTGATAGGAGAGAGGTGGAAAGAAACTGAAATGTGAAAAACTGTCCATGTCTTCACGATGTTTGGAGGTGCAGGTCTTCTTTTCTCAGTCTTTACTCATATGCCCATTATTTGAGTGCTGGCTTTTATTTGTGAATTGATGGTATATTTTGGAGAATACTGCGGTGTGTGTTCTGCACTTGGTTGCACATTAAAGGATGTTTGTTTATCAGGGTGGAGAACATGTTCTGGAGAAATAGTTTTTGTGCTGGCATGCTTATGCTGTCGTTAGGGTTGGATGGATCTTTGCTTAATGTGGTGAAAAAACAATATATCTGTGCAGTTTTACATTTTACCACCAATTCCACAAATGAATCCAACACTGGATGCCGGCTATGATTTCTGTGCTGAAAATTGTTGTTGTTAGCTGTCCACCGTCACTTCCATGATGCCTTGGTTTGAGTCTGTTGATTAATCAAAGGTCTTCATGGGATGCCGTGTAATAAGCTCAACCCTGCAGTGAGCATCACATGACTGTGGTATTGCAGTTATTTAATTATATAATCAGTTTTGTGCATGCATGCGCACATACTGAGATTTTGCGATAAAAAAACCGCCTGCCACGTGAATGGGCTTTAGTTGGGTGGTTCTCTCACTATTTTTAATTAAGAATGAAATAACATAGCTTTGCATTGTTTGTTTTTAATAATACTAATAATAAATGTTCATGTTGCATATTAATCTGTCAGCATTGCAAAAGCAGAGACACTTGATTTCTGTTTGTGTACACCTGAACTGTGCAGGGCTGCTGTGACTGGACTTGCCTCTCGGCAGAGATGAAAGAGGACAATGAACGTTGACAAGGTTGACAATGACAACCGGCAATGCAATGAAAAATAAACAGATAAATTTGCCTTGATTTTGCAAACCACACAAACCTCAACCACTGTGTTTGATTTTCCAAATGACAGTTGCCGTATGCAAAGTTGCTAATATCACGCTCCATCATGGGTCAAAACATGCCAGCTTCAGTCCAGCGTTCCTGTCTGGTAGCACAGCAAAAAAAAGAGAAGATTATGACTTTGAATTATAATAATTAGGGATGCACGACATGAAAAATTTGCTTGCATGCATGCACAATACAGACGATCAGCGTCTGCCAGGAAGCATCAATCCTGACATGTAGCATACCAAAATGACGGGGAGAAACTCAGCTAATAGCTCTACCAAGCATTGCTACCCAAACAAAACACAGTTCAATTCCCAAGCAATTATCTGGGCATGTAACAAAAACACGAAACAGCGCATGTCCACTTTAGTGCTTCTGCTAATTTCACCACTTCAACCAAACCACACAAATGTCCGCTGATTACAAAGATATATGTCTCATCACTGTGCGATGAAAACTTGGCGAGCTAGCCCCCAAAGAGTAGCAAAAAAAATCCACAAAACAATATAGTATGTCTTATTTTTGCTGTTTTGTGTCAACAGTTCTATCCCAGCACGAAGGTTGTTGTTTCCATAAAGACAAAGAGGCTTTGAAAGTGTGACCTCTTGGTGCGATTTGGGTTTACTTCATTCTGGATCGTCATTGGTGGGTCAAAGGTGAATGTGGGCGGTACTAATCGATTCTCCTGACTCTGATTGATCGATAGGTGTCAATCATCAAAATCCGCCAATCAGGACATCCACACTCTGCGTTGTTTTAGCCTTAGCAGTACCAGTGCTACCGCGGCTGCTTCATATTCTTTTAATACCGCTTGTTTCAAACATCGCGTCATATTAAAACTCAAAGTCTTCTTTCCTCCTCTCGGAATCCTCACTGAACAACTTCTGCAAATAGCAATGCTGTTGTTATCTTCTGCCACACTGGTAAAGACATGTTCATTATTAGTCTGGCAGAGATGGGGCCAGGCTTGGGTCCTGCCAATAAGGCGCGATAACTTTTGGGGCTACTCGGCCTGCAAACAATTTCCCCAATTTCATTAATTTAGAAGATCTTTTTATCGGTTAAAATGAACCTATCAGGTCAATAAAAAAATGATGTAATTTCTCCCCATTTCGGCCGATATTTTATCGGTCCGATAAATATCGTGCATCCCTAATAATATTTAATAATTTCATCTCATAAATATTAACTGGGCCCTATCCATATTTGCTTTACATTAGCTGACACTAATTTCAAGCACGTACATACACAAATGTGTGGTTTTACATGCCTGTGCATGCATACACAGTCATAACAGTAATAATGTTTGAGCTTTTAGGCTTTAACAGCTTTCCTCATATAAAAGCTAATATATGATTTAATTATCTGCAACTGTGCCTTAAGCACAAGATATCTTATTCAGCTGCATTGAATCACTCAGCACCTACAGAAAGATCTAAGTAAGCATGCATGACAGTGTGTCTAAATGTTTTCAGTGTACGTATGAAACAACACACTGGCTCTGGCTAGTTATCAGGCTGACAAAGTTGCTCAACCTGATTCAACCTTGTTTTTCACTTAGCCAACTATCATGCCAAGTAACTGTGCTGCATGAATTCAAAGTGTTTTGCTTAAGTACACAGGACAAAGCCAGCAGCTGCCTGTCACTGGTATTTGTTTGGAAACATCCAGCGCAAGCCCAAAAGTTAAAGTAGCCAAAAAACAGGGGCTTCATTTTTCCAGTCGAGGAAAGTTTTGGTCAAAACCAGCCAATGGGCAAAGGAACCAGAAGCCAAACACCAACGTTAGTGTTCACATTTTTTTTGACTGTAAAACAAAATGAGCCTTTGTCTGTATGCCTTTACTTCCCAAGCGCTACCTGTTCGGGCATGCTCAGTCTCTACATTCCAGCTGTGAGGCTGGGCTCCAGGATCATGTTGTGTGTGTTGCTGTTTTACTGTCGCCAAGGCTGGTGTCAGTGTGGATTGGCATTCATGTTGGCCTGTGTTGACACGCCCAGTCTCACCTCTGTCATGTCAGTGAGGAAAACCAGAGACTTCCTGGGAGTGATAAATGGTTTTACAGGCTGACCCCTGCCCTGTCTGAGGTCCTCTTACTCACTGGACTCATACATACACATTGACACTTACTGTACAAGCTGCTGTTTTCAACAGAACAGATAGTAAAATCTTTTTAAATTAATATTTTTTTACTAGCATTTCTACCTCTATGTCGAAAGGGCCTGCAGCTTTGCACATAACATCTGTCAGTCATAGCACAGTAAATGCTGCAGTACCCATAAAGAATAAACCGCTTGCGGCAAAGAAGCTTCATGCAAAGCAGTCTATCAGCTGAACAATGACGCTATTCAGCTACCTTTGATATTTGATCAGTAAAAACCACAAGTTAAATATTCACTGTGACACAGAGAAGAACTACTTGACTCCACTGACACTTGTTGTTTTATCATCAGCAACTCTGCAATAAAATGATCAGCTGCTGCTTTGCATCGTCTTAACAGGTCGATTTGCAAAGCGTCTCCTGTTAATCAGCTTAGCTAACAGGTTACCTCATCGCTCTATTCTGTACGACACAAAGCTGCAACCCATCTGAGTTAAGCAATGAGAGTTTGGGTAATACCTTTACAGTTTACCTTTGTTTGTTTGCACGTTAAAATAAGTACAGTATTTAAGGTAGAATGATAGAAATTAAAATCTGCCTGCTCTGGATGCTTGACCTATGTAGAGCTCTGTGGACAAGACTGGAGTCAGCGTGTCCCTTTACCTCTGTAATCAACCTGGTGAGTCAAATGTTATAATGACTAAAATTGGATGTTTCCATAAAGCTTCAGGCCACTCAAACAAGACTCCAGTGATGTAATAGTGCCAAAATCGAGGCTGGATTTGGAATAAACTTAACAAGTAAACGATGATGGATACCCAGTGACGTGACTCATTTATTATCTGACTGGCTGGCCAGCAGAATATGGAGTAAAAACTATTCAAACGTGAAGATATAGTGCCTTTCTTTATACCATTGACACGAGGAAATCATTTTGGGCTCTCAAAATATATAATTCTTTGATATTTATACAATTATTCAGGAGGTTCATTCATAATTAAAACAATCATTAGTTTTAGCTCTTATGAAGGCTTCCATTTTTTTCTACTTGACCAATAGGCAGCAGTCCAGCACCCAGGCTGATAGTGGATCACATTAGCAGTCGAAGACCTCTCCGAGCTCGTGCTGGGCCACTAGAGAGCCATCAATCACAGCCAGCTTTCCACCCCCACAACCTTTAAAACCAACCAGCATCCCTCTGCTGTGATCAGACCTCAGACTAATTCCACACAGCAAGAAGAGACCTGCAATGGACAAATTGAGGGGATGATAACAGAACATTTTAACAGAGGCTTGACGTTAGCAGAGACAATATATAGTAGAATATATAAAATACAGCAATACAGGGTGTGCAGCATTCTCTCATGTACATGACAAAATCACCTGTTAGTCCTTATTCAGTCATGTGTTTGTAATGTCTGCGGCTGATGGTTATGTCTCAATGAGTGTTTACTGTACTGTAGGTTTGGCGGGTTCCACAGGGCATCACCATATGGGGAAATCTTACTCATGCATGTCCATGGGGGCAGCAGCAGTGTGATGGTTTGAAGGAAGTGTTTAAAACCGGCTTCAATGTGAAAGCAGGTGGCCTGAAGTCTACAAAGACCACATTTGACGTCCAAATGCTTAAAAAGCCATACAAATTTCAAATATATTTAACTCAGAGAAACACACACACACACACACACACACGTTTGTATATGTGAAGGCCTGGGAACTCATCCATGGCTGCTGCTAAAATCCCACCAACCAGAGTGTGGTGAGCAAGGCAGGGAGGGAAATGCCTCAAATAAAGAGACCGTGGTAAGTACTGCCACATGTTCTATTTATACACAGCACACACACACACATACTGCAAAGAAACTGAAATCTGTCCCTTGATCTTGTATGGTTAAGAGACATGGAGAATGTGCAGTGATTTACAGACCTTACAGGCAGATTGTCAAAAAAATATTTCTCCTTTTTTTTAGCATCAGGAAGAAATTTTCTCTTGTGAGGAACAAGCTGAGAATGTAGAAGAATTCACTTTCATACCACACTGGTCATAGATCACAAGTGTCAAACTAATTTTACTTCATGGGCCACTTACAGAACAATTTGATCTCCAGTGGGTTTGACCAGTAAAACCATCGCAATTCATAACATTTCCAGGTCCTTCCTTCCTTTTAGTGTACAAACAAATTCTGAGGGACCACCCATTTACAAAACAGATGATGAATAGCATGAATCTTAAGTGCCATATCAACAACATGTCTACGCTTAATACTTATGCATTACACTGTACGGATCATAATGCATCTACAAAATCACAAAATATGTACATCTATTTATTTGTCCACTGGACAAAGAAAGAATAGCAGTGCACTTATAATTCTTCAAGTTCTGCAATTTTCATATTTTGCAAAGTCATTGGGTGGGCTTGATTAGACCCTTTGTTCGACACCCCCGACATAACCTGTGCCCTGAAAGTTCAAATAACTAATTTATTCTAAGAAAAACTTCATATCTACCATTTAAGTTTTAAAAAATCATAAAATTGGCACACTGTTCAATAAAACATAATACAATATCTAATAAATCAGATTGGATTTTGTAGACCTGTGGTACCACGCCTGGAGTAATATGATTATGAAGAAGCTGAAAAATACATATTTAATATAACTATTTGTTTTATGGGCTCTAATTAGCTGGTATTACTGCAGTCTGACTCTGCTGCATTCTTTCTCATAACACCACCAACAACAGGATGCTGATTTTGAACTACAGCAGGTCAACAGTCCATCATCACCCACTTAGCTATTGGATCTGCATGTACTATACTGTCTAACTACTGCTAACATGATTAAAACACAACAACATTAAGAGTATGGAGAGTGTTAAGGTCTGATTCAAAAGGAGCACATATAATTAAGAAGGAAATTATATGGTTTCTATACATTTTACCTTTTCTAATGAATTGACACTGTGGTCCTCTCTGCCCACCCCCACCTCTATGTATATAAATAGATAAAGGCAACATAAAGAAATAGGAACTACAGTTCCCACAATCCCGGGGCTTTTGGGGACAGTTAATATAATGTTGACTGTGGAGACAGAGAGTTAGGTGCGGACTACAACTTGAGTCTTGTTTTTTTTTTGTCTATATTTGCTCACATTTTTGGAAGTTGCAAAAATTAGAAGTTTGCCAAATTAGCTGTGAGTGGTTCTTGTTTGCAGTGAACCCATGAATGTACAGACAGCTATCACTGGATTACTTTGATACTGAAGAAAAATTTAAAACATGACGATTCATAAGACGAGTGCTAGTCTTAAGGAGCATCGATTTTATGATTTCTGAGTGGCTTTATGAACATACGTAAATATCAGGTTTATTCATGCAGAGAAATTAAAGTGGTATATGAGACCATTTAAATAAATGATTGTATATTCATAAGGAGAAGTGGTTGACTTTTGGTCTCTAAACTTTAAAAGCTTGTGTAGCTGCTGCTGACGTGCACATTATCAGTTGTAGGTCTTGAACTGTCTGGTATAAGGATAATAAAGTATAAGCCAGCCAGCTGCTGCGACCCGCAGATGCTTTTCACTAAATTTGACCTCCAAATGATGGTTGGTAACTTGCCAACGTGGCAGATGCCTGTGCACTTATTTTCCCACTGCGCCTCTAACCTTAGTGTCCAGTGAATTCTCATGGAGACTTGTGCCAAAACAAGCTAACGCACCGACCCTCGGCCCGTCAGCAAAGAGTTAGTGAACCGCGAGCAGAGACGGCTTCCTGTCTGGCTCTGCCTCTTCCCCTCCTCACTCCTTGGTCACTTCCTGTCTTTGTCAGCCTCCTCTGAGTCACAGACAAAACAACTTGACAGACACCCAGGCAATAAAGATACACAAATGCACATTAATGCTTGTGCATAAGAAACTTCACAAAGATTAGCACTCAGGCATGTTGGGTACACCAACCATTCATCCGTTATGCAGCTCAGGAAACTCCTACATTCTTGTCTCTCATGTTTGGCAGCTCAAGAGGAATCAGACTCACAAGACGGCGAGAGTGGACGCTGAAACATCCAGAAAACAGTTCTATGGGTTGTTCTTTGGACTTAGAAAATCAGTATGATCATGGTATTTCCACTTTTACCACTGGAAAATGGAATACTTCAGTGGAAATGGGGAAATATACGGCACTTGTTAGCGTTAAGGCTGAGTGAAAAGCTGAAGCAGACAAGCTTTTGTTTAAAAGGTATTCCTGCTTTTGTTGAACTTGTGCTACTGTATATGATTGACCATCCCATATGATGATAAACAACATTTCAATAAGGGCTGGGTTGAAAAGCAGCAAACTTATCCTTTAATTACACAGTTGTGCGTCAGAAGGACTTTTATTTAAAGGAGGAAGTTCTCTCAAGGACAAACTTCTAATTATAGGGACGTTTTATTCCATACACCTGTTTATGTCCTTTTGTGAGAGATGTATGACTTTCAGCACCAGCGTCCCACAGCGCTGTGGCCTTGAGAGAGGCAGCCACAGTGATGTATTTTCATCACTTTAAACACAACCACATAATAAGAACCAACTTCCTAAAAACACACTCACGTTGTGCGTCAAGTGTTTTGTGAGCTTCCACTATTGTCCTGTCAGTTGGGAGGGGCTGTAACCATAGCAACCACATGAAATCTGTCCCTTGCAACAAGCCAACATCTTCCTGTTTTGAGGGATGACACAGTCGGGCGTGATTGGGAAGGGGGGGCAGAGTTTACATGTGTTGTCATACATACGCTCCAGGAACTGTTGCTGAATATACCGCTGGCTAAAATTATACTTGCAGGCCGTCTCACTGACGTGACTCAGATGTTATGGAAACGGTTGTTATTGTGAGAATCTTCAGTAGCCAATCAGATGTGCAGACAGACGACGAAAGAGAAGAGAAGAGAAATAGAGAAATCACAAAAAACACAATGCAAAAAACAAAAATAAACGCCAGCACTGCATATTGTATAAAAGAAGGGTAGGTAGGCGTCTTGTAATATGACCAAGAATCTGCTCTTTCCTGCACCCAACAGGTCTGTCAGAGGACTGCCCTGTTCAGATGCCGGCCTTCACTGATGCCGTGAGACTTCACAGACAAGCCAAGGGACACTACGGGACCTGGGATATGATGTGTGGACAGCCCCCACAGGTCAGGATCTCACATTAATACAGCTGTGTCCCCAAGTAGATCTAAAAACAGTGCCTTTTGTGAACTTGGGTGCCATGACACATTTCCTTATTTCCCACCGACACAGTATCTACATGTTATTGGTTGTTGATTCTAACTTCAAGGTGATTGAAATGTTTGGTATGTGATGAGGAGCGTTGAACGCACCATTAGCTGTAAACTCATTTCGGGAGTTCAGCCTTGCCTTTGTAGAATACGTCCTTCAGAAGATCCAGCACCCGATACAACTCATGCTTTCCTCTTTGGAGGTGGATTGACACTGAGGATATTGTGCCTGAAATAGCATATTTGTAGCAGGTAGCTGTTAAAAGTGATTTTCAGGAACAGTCTCTGTGAATACCTGTCCAAAGATCAGTTTAGGGCTCCAGAAAACACTCCATCTACATCATGAACACACCTTCAAAGAGACAGTCAGCAACAAGACCCCACCCCTCAACATACCAGCATTCTCTCTCCAGCACACACACACACACACACACACACACACACACACACACAGTTGAGTTGGGTCTCCCCTCTGAATGAGTCCCTTTCATTCTCCTGCTAGGTCTTCATAGTCACTCTGTGTTTACAGCAGTCACTTTTTCTTCATTCATCTCCTTGTTTCCTGTCTGTACTCATGTTTGTGTTAATATAGGCGTTGGTACAGTGAAGTTCTTCTGTTAGTCAGTAGTCAAAAGTTAAAATCAGCTCAGATTTGCTAAGAAACATGTCTGTTTGACAGGATAGTTATGTTGTTAAGAGTTATGAGGGCTGGCACACGGTGCAGTGGTTAGCACTGTCGCCTCACAGCAAGAAAGTTTCTGGTTTTAAGTTTGCATGTTCTATCTGTGTCTGCATCAGTTCTCTCTGGGTATTCCAGCTTCTTCCCACAGTCCAAACATATGCAGGTTGTTTGGTAACTCTAAATTGCCCGTAGGTGTGTTGGCCCTGCAATGAGCTGGCAACTTGTCCAGGGTGTATGTACGTATGTATGTAGCTGGGATTGGCTCCAGCCCCTTTTGAAAAGAATAAGCCATTGTGGTAAATGCATATAGTATCAATGTTATTAGTTTCATATCATGTGTGAAGATATTGTCTTGTTATACTAACTTGTAGTGCTGCCTTTGATACACGAAGGACAGAACAACATCTTCAGCTCAGACTGTCAGGTACAGAAGAAGGAAGAGTAGTACAGAGTGTCTGTACCTGACAAAGAGCCAATTTGAAATGTTGCACATTTCATCGAAGAATAGAACGTATTTTTACCTGGAACAGATGGTAAAGCCAGGAGACGCTGTAGGAGAATATCCAGGTTATTCCAAGCAATACATTTAGAGAATTTTCTCACTTTCAGATATTTAAGGTGGATTTTTAATCTCTAGTGTAATGTGAAAACAAGTTTATGATCAGTACTGTATGTAGATTTTTTAAAAATTTGTTGAACAAGCTGTCACATTAAACACATTGCTTTGAGCTAAAATAGATTTCAGGGAAATTGTTAATGGTTAATAGTTTAATACTTAAACTATATGTCACAAAGGTCATGTGACTGTCATGAAGCCAAACCATTTTGTGAATGTGCACATTTCAGAATCAGAAATACTTTAATAATCCCAGGGGGAAATTAAATTTCTAAAGCCAGTTTACATTATTTACCTGAGACCAGAGACTGCATCGAACCAAGAGGAAACAAAAAACAACGAGACCAATTCAGCCCATAATAGTCACTATATGTGAATATTATTCAAGTTTCAACACTAAGACAAACACAAAGCATTAGAATGCAGCCGCCAAACAATGACCAGAAGAAAAAATAGCGACATGACGAAATGCACCTTTAATACCAATTGAAATACAGCACATAGAAATAAACAGCAAGCTGACAACAAGACCTGAAGCACAAACACACAGGCCTTTTTCATGGAACACATTTTGACATGCAGGGACATCATGGGTGTAAATAATGAAATTATTTCTATTTTGGGTCCTGGTATTGTTCATGATGGCTCCTCGGGACTCTAATACAATAGAGCCATTGTTAATGTTAGTTGTAACTCCTGTGATGTTTCTGCTATGACTGATGAAGTCAAAACCAACACCAACGTAACAGAGCCAGGGCATACAGTAAACTGGTAATTTACTGTATGATAGCACATGTAGCTAAGAGTTACCTCAGAGAAGTGAAGCACAGAGTTCCCACAGGCTCATGCAGACCACAGGAGCATCCTGGCCATGGACCGTTTACAGGCTAGATTGACTATGAAATGCTACGTCAGCGACTGTATTGGTACTATAATGTGTTGACGACGATTTAAATAGGCCACCTTTCATGAAAGATGCCTTAAAAATACAGACCTGTAGCACGATATGCTGAATGTAGCAGTTTTCTGTTTGGACTATTGAGCAGGTTTTGTTCAATTTCAGCAATACATTTATAGTAGTGTGCCAGAGTAAGGAAGCAAAAGCATATTTTCAGCCTGCTGTTTTCAGGCACTATCCTTTTTTTGGCTGGACCGCAGAAAAGCCGGAGCCAGCACTATGAGAAAGTTTGTTCCTGTCTGACTTTCTGAATGAGTGATGAAGTTACACCATTGGTTGGTCCAGTGTTTGTTTTTCCTCAGCGGCCGATGCACTTTCAAAATGAATAGATGCAGTCTTCAATTACATCCTCAGAATGCTTTTACAGCAGAAGTCAGACAGTCCTCAACTTTAAGTAGAAAATAGGAGTATAGATATAGACACAATTTGGTATAATATCCAATGCAGACATTAAAACCCCTGATATTAATACAATTGTTTGATGGCTGAATAAGTTTAATTTTTAAGGCCTTACAGTTTTTGTAGTATTCAGGCAGATGTTACACAACATACATTGAGAGCGAGGTACAAGTCGAGTCACAGCCACAGATGCAACAATAATTACAAAGAAAACACCATTTAAATGAGCACTTTCAGGCAAACAAACTTAAACAAACACTACAGTATACCTGTTGTTTGTCAGACGTTTCTGTTCGTCTGTTTGGAAAAACTCTATTCTGCTTTTGTCACAGCCATTCATTACCCGGCAACACGTTTCACCAAATATTTAGTTTAGCTTCGTTAAAACCTCATGGAGGTGCTGAGCTTTACGTGTGGGTTAGCTGTGAGGGCAGTGGCACTAAAAACACCTCTCTGTGTCCAGCTGTGTATCATCTCAATCGCCCCACTGTATCCACAAAGGAAAAGGGAGTTTTTCTTTGGGTGGAGATATTGGTTGTTTTTGACTACACCTCTGGTGTAAAAATCCCCAGTTGGAACATTGCCATAGTAACTCTAACATTCTGTAACTGGTGAAAATGCGGTACTATTTTAGCTGTAATGACTTTTTTATTTGATTTTTTTTACACATAAAAATGACACATATTATAAAAATACATATATTAAAACCGTGTAAATATTGTATCTTGTGTGTGTATTGTACAGATTCTAGCAAATCTGGTGATGGAGACCCTCCACCCAGAGCTTAGGAGCGTGATTGGTCCTCGTCTGAAGGGAAAGATGCAGCAGAAGCAAAGGAATTGGATGTTGGTGAGTACTAACATTACACTGTTCAAAGCACTGCAGACATGCTGCAGAAACTCAAACAACATCCAAACTGATTGTGTTTTTGAACAACTCTCTCCTCCAGATCTCTGATGCAGTGTACAGACAGGTGTTGGCACAGACCACCGGTCAGTATGAAGCACTGGTCGAAGCCTGTGAGGCCCAGAGAGTTCAGCTGGATGCCAGACTGCGAACTGACATGGACCAGATTATCACATCCAAAGAGCACGTCAGCAGCAAGATACGAGGTGACCAAAGATTTTCATGCAGTAGTTTGTATTTTGGAAAATTCTTCCAAATGAACATCAAATATTTCATAATGCCTGCATTCATTTTAGGCAGCAAACACAAAGCAGACAGTCCATGACGCCTTGTGTTCTGTATGGCCAGAGCACAGTCATTGAAGTTAATGTACCTTTTGCATTGTGCAGAAGTTTGCGGTCAGAGAACATTGAAGCCTATAGTTGAAGGTGGTTGAAGTTTATTTTTACATATACCCATAATGTCAAAAGTATTTAAATGACTATGTCTCATTGTGAACTACACATTGATATGTAGTCATTGAAATGCAAACAAATTTAGCCCGGTTTTAACCCAGACACATGTGGTTCCACCTGTAAACATGCAAAACCAAGCTTACTGGGTAGTTGGGCACTCCAAAAACAACTAAAAACTGCACGAAAAACAAATCTACAGTTAATCTGCAGTATCACAGCTGTTGACACCTGTAGGGAGTCCACTTGGTTTCAGGTTGTACACCAGTGTACGCATGGAAGTGTTTAATTTTTTTTAAAGACATATGAATACATAATTTTACTTTTAAGTGAAGACCACCTCAGTTTACTAGCACATGTCCAACATGCCATGCAAAAATGACTTGCTTCACTTGGTGCTCACTGTGCTGTGTAATATGATCATCCCGACCTCAAGTGCACGCTTCATTGTTTGCCTCATTGAGATGTAGCTGTGGTTTCTCTGGTTCAGGGATTATTGGCACAGTGAAGCGATCAGTCTAGTCACTGAATAACGCCACACTGCTCAAGTTTCCGACGAGTTTGTTTGGAGTTTTGGCACTAACACGGCCTTTCCTTTGTAACTAAACCTCCCTTCATATCTGACATTTTCCAGTTCTTGTTTTTTTTTACTCTCTGCATTTTCTTTTCACAATTTTCACTTTGTATTTAGGTTTGTTGATCCTTCGGTCATTCCTTTGTCACTCGCTCATTGTGTTTGATTAGCTGGCTTCTAGAGAACCATAGCATCCGCCCTTGAGCGACGAGCCTGTCACATTTCTGTTCAAAAGTTAACTTGGCAAAGGCTGCTCATTTTTTTCCCATTGAGTTAAAGTGGCTGAACTGCATTCCATCACCTGCACTGTATGGGCCTTCTCTGACTTTATCCCACAGATAAGGCTTGAAACTACAAGTCAACTGCACAAAACGATGCAGGTTCACGTTACATGAGGGTAGTGCAGACATTTCGGAGTTGTAAACCTAGACGTGAATTTTATTGTCGGTCTCATTTAGCACAGATTATATTACAAACAGGTATCTTAGAGAAAGAAAGCTGCAGGACTTCCATTGAATGTAATTGTATTCATACCAACCATTTCAAACCTGGTGTCAAACCACTGTGCTTTGTGATAACATATCTGCAGAGTTCCACTAAAGTCAAAGCCATGTCTTTGTTATTCTTTATGCCACGACTGTCCCTTTATCTTTATCTGCTGTAATTCTGGTTTACAGGCTGCAGAAACTAACCATGAATATGTTCTTTTCTTACTTTCCATGCAGCTATGGTGTTGCCCAAGGCAGAGCAACTCCTGCGGAACAGCGTCCAGCCATACATCAGCTCCATCCTGGAGGCCCTGATGGAGCCCACAAGCCGAGGTTTCTCCGAGGTCCGGGACGTTTTCTTCAGGGAGTTGGTGGAGATCAGCAAGAACTCGCTAAATGGAGGGGGCAAAGAAAAACTGGGTGATGTGAGTCATGTTGCAAATCGTTCTTTTGTACATGAATTAATGAAAGGTAATGGTTTGGTTTAGGTGTTAACGTGGTTCACAGTAAGTCTACGTACCTATGTGCTTTTTGATAACCAAGGTAATATAGAAGGAAAACAGGAGGAGAAGGTATTTCTGTTGTTTTGTTTTGCTGAGCATAGCTGCATTGATTTGTTTTCAGCCACCAGGGGGCAGAATTTCACAGCAACGCGGCAAACCCACAATCCTAATCTTTTATCAACTTATTATAATTATAGTTATTATTAAATTGTGGCTAATAATAGTGCAAGCAGCTGGAAACAGTTGTCTGCTACTGCTGGAAACGGTGCTGTAAGATCAAAACAATGAGCTGAGTTGGATTAAATTCTCTGTGTGTCTGTCCACACAGCCATTTGATTCAGTGTTTACATAAAAGGTGATGCAGCTTCGACAGACACTCTGTTACACTCCGCCCTGGGAGAGGGGTCCCTCCTCTGTGGCTCTTCCTGAGGTTTCTTTCACCTTTCTCCCTGTTATAGGGTTGTTTTTTTTTGTCTGCAAGTTTTTCCTTACTCAATCCGAGGCTCTAAGGACAGAGCGTGTCACTCCCTGTACAGATTGCAAAGCCCCCCGAGGCAAAATGTGTTTTGTGAATTTGGGCTATACAAATACAATTTTATTTGATTTGTTATTTGCATCATCAGATGGAACAGGAAATCCACCAAGCCCTTTTCCCCTCCTACATCTGTTACCAGCGCTACTTTTTCACACAAAACCACTTTTACATGATCACAGACTCAAAGCAAACAGACAGAAACCTCACTGAGCTTTATACATGACAGGAGCAATTACAATGACTTACCTGGCTCTAACTGGGTCAAATATACTCCAATGTTGACTTAATTTTAGTTAGGGAATATAGTTAAGGTGTTAGGGTGTGAATGTGAAGAGTATTCCCTAACCATGTCATTCTAATCAAATTATTAGTGTGTGAAAAGGCAGTGTTTGTGGGAGCCTTGACTACGTTAGTGCTAGTCTTTAATTAGAAGTCAGGGAGTGTCCTCAGCTGCCCTCGCTGACTGATCCTGAACAATCAACTCAGCCTTTTTGTCTGGTCTTATTTCTCCTCATACGCTGCCTGTACCACCTTGATCACTGTTACCATCAACTGTCTGTGTTTTCCTTAGCACTTGGAGAGGCTGTCCATGCTGGCCTTCCACCCAGTGAAGATGCAGAGCTGCTATGAGAAGGTGGAGCAGCTCAATCTGGAGGGGCTGCAGCAGAGGTTCGACGTCTCCAACCCCTCTGTGTTTGTCAGCAGGGCTCAGATCCTCATGAGGGAGGTAAGCTGCTACAGTGATTATCTCTGATATAAGACGCAGAATCAACATGTACCATAGCAGTGTCAGGATGCCTGAAAACACTCCCTAATTCCTGGTGAGAGAACACACACCAGCAACGCTGTGCTATCTGTGGTGAAGTCTCTACTTCCACCTGCTGGACAGAAAGAGTGTGACACTAAAGATGAACTGTGAGCTGCAGCTAAGCTGTGGTTGACTGTCAGGACAGTATTGATATCTTTCTTGTGCTACTGTATAACTTATATAAAATTATTTTGACAGCAAATGGACAATGCAGTGTACACATTTGAACAGCTGCTCAACCAGTCTTTAGAGGCCCAGGGAGGAGACGACATGTGCAAGAACATCCAGCGCTGCCAGGACCGAGTTCTCAAGGTACAATAGGATAATTAAAACAGGCTGTTGTTGACAAACAGATGGTGAGATGGATGGAAGCATAAAGTCAGATAAAGATATTAACTTATAAAATGTTTTCATTATTTAAGTTACAGCACACTAGATAAAAAAATAAGTAGATACAAAGTAAAGAATAATATACAGAACATGATTTTCACTTACCCGTAGTCACATCTAGCCATGCAGTTGTTTTTTATTCGGAGATATATCAACCCCAGTACAACAAAGAGCAATACCTACCTGTCCAGATCTGGATATACAGTATGGTATATTCTATTTATCTCCAGAGGGGAAGTGAGGTTTCAGCAGTGTTGTTGTTCATCTTGGTCTCAGAATCAACTACATTTTTACTTTGTCTTGTCTCTGGCTCAAACAAAGAGAACTTTTATTTCAAGATTGGTCAAGACAATTGGTCACAACTGTGGGGATATCACTAAATTGCCTGATTTGTTGTATTGGTTTTGATCCTGTCTCAGTCATCATCACTATGATTGGACCTAAAACTTCCAATAGACTCATTTCTGTTTGAAATTTTCAGTACTGTTAATGGCTTTTACTACCCTTCAGCCCTGTCCTAGTTCATATGCATTCAAAGAGAATGAATGATGGCTGTCTGCAAAGAGATGTCAGACTATTCTTCTGTGATAAAATTTGACTTCAAAGAGTTCATTTGCAAAGCGGCATCCAAAAGAAAACACAGCAGTCTCTAAATACTGCATACAATACGTCTTGGTCTTGTCTCGGTCTAAACACACTCCATTCTTGGTTATCAAATCAAATCAAATCAAATCAATTTTATTTGTATAGCCCAAAGTCACAAAGTACATTTGCCTCAGAGGGCTTTACAATCTGTACAGGGAGTGACACCCTCTGTCCTTAGACCCTCGGTTCGAGTGAGGAAAAACTTGCCCACAAAAAACCTTTAACAGGGAAAAAATGTGGAAGAAACCTCAGGAAGAGCCACAGAGGAGGGATCCCTCTCCCAGGACGGACAGACGTGCAATGGATGTCACGTGTACAGGACAAATCAACACAAACATATTGTACAATGACTGATAAAATGACAATGAATTATAATGAATGATAAAAATGATTACAGTAATAGATATGGTAGTAATAATGACAGTAATAATATATGTAGTGGGCGTCATGCAGGATCACAGCAGCAGCCACGATCTTGGTTTAGTTGACTACAACACTGGCAGAAGCAGAATGAAATGTTGCGAGATGTGAATTGCTAAGGTTAATATGATTAGTGCAACAAGTAGAGAAGCTGTTACGAGTCATTAAGCTCTCTCTCTCTGTGTTTCTGGCTTTTCCCGTCAGAAATATGATTATGACAGCAGCACGGTGCGCAAGAAGTTCTTCAGAGAAGCTCTGCTGCAGATCATCATCCCATACATGCTGCAGCATCTCTCGCCATCCTGCTCACCTGTAAGTAGTACCCAATGTGGCTGGCTTCCCATCACGTCTTTCTTCACACGCTATCATTTTATACTCTTGTTTAAATTGCAGGCATTACAGTGTACCATATATCATTACAGGATTGTACACTGTGAGAGAATTTTCTATTCAAGCATGCCACACATGGGGGTTACACAGAGTCAAGCATATGTCTTGACATCATCTTAGATTGTTATGGGAAAACTGACTTATTTTCCTTGAGATTCACAGCAGATGAAACCAAGGTCAGAGGATAGGCTGTCTCACTCCCTAGACACAATAGAAGTAGATAACATAGAAGCCTTTACAGAGTCAGATAACAGTGTTGGACCACTGTAGATTAATGATTATTGTGGACATAGAGTAGTTGTGTCACTGTCCTTAGACAAGCCAGAGAGGCCAGCTTCTTCAGAATGGAGGCGGCATCATGTCAAGATAAGCGCATTGATAAATCCTCCATTCTCGTTGGCCAAGCTTTAAGAAACTTTTCAGCATAAGTAATCTTGGACTTTCTCTCCAATGACTGAACTGAATTTGTGTTTAGGCCATTAACAATGTGACATTTGCATATAAATATTGAATTAATACTTAGCTAACATCTATGAAAATTTGCAAGTATTGGTTCTGATTCCTGATTCACCCACGGCCAGTGGAGGAGTGTGACTTTGACTCAACCCTTCCCTTAAATATCACCAAGTTGATACATTTGAAATGTAGGCAATGCTCTGACCACTGAAAGCATTTTGAAGCTCATCTCCGACCCCTCATCCTTAGGAGCTGCCTCACTTCAAAGAGCTAATCTTTGAGGACTTCTCCCGTTTCCTGCTGGTGGAAAACCTGTTCGAGGAGGTGGTGCTGCAGTCTGTCTCCAAGGACATAATGATGGGTAAGGGCCAAAGTACATAAGATTTAGACATTATTATTTCCATGGTAGTAGCAGTGGTAGTTGGAATAGATTTCATCAAAGTACATTTTGTAATATATTTGATTTTTTTGTTTTCTTTCTTTGTCCAGCTGTGAAGGAGGCGGCTGTCCAGAGGAGACACAACCTGTACAGGGACAGCATCATCCTGACCAGCAGTGACCCCAACCTACACCTGCTCGGGGAAACTCCTTCAGTGGACTGGGCTGCTAAATTTGGTGGTGATGAGGCAGACGGCTCTGTTGATGTTGGCGGCATTGAAGGAGGATGCTCTGGGAAAAGGCGCAGGCAGGTGGTGTCCATGATCCAGCTGGATGGGGTTCCTCTGCCCTTTGAGTCCTGTTTGGAGGTCCCAGGTGTGGAGCTTATCCCAGAGGAGGATGCAGAGATGTTTGATGTTAAAGAGGAGGACCAAGGGGAGGACGAGGAGGACGCAGACCTGCCTGAGGTTCCCAAGTCTCCCAAGTCTCCTGATAGCGTGAATGAAATCAGAGATCTGATAAATCCCGTGCTGGAGGTGGTGATTCCTGTGTCAGAGGAGAGCCAGAGCGACATCACCAATGGGACGGAGCCAACCACAGGCACCATCACCATGGAGGATGGGGTAGAGGAGGATGTGATAAATGTCACCACTGTGGTGGAGGATGTCCCTAGGAAATCTCTGCAAGGCAAGTCATCTCCGCAGACAATTCTCCAGCAGCTGATAGGAAGCAAGAAACAGGACGCTGATGAGGAGCATCAGGAGGAAACGGAGACAGCGGTACATGAAGACGACAGTGAACGGATTGTTGAGGCAGCAGAATCGGGTTATGAGTCGTCGCCTAAGCCACCACTGTCTACGGACTCCAGCCCATGTGGCGACAATGGCTTCCAATCACCGACCAAAGAGGGGCTGGATGAAGGTGAGCCTCAGCCAATCATAAATAAAAAGGACAAAATTATCGACCCAGGAGAAGTGGAAGTGCTTCTAGTGTAGGAAGACAATCCTCTGAACATGATTCTCATAAACTGGAGAAAGCAGCAGAGTGCGCATCACATGTAATGGGAGAGAATTGGAATGAAAAAGGATTGTATTTAAGAGTTTTAATTCAAAGCGTTTTATTGTTATTCACACTGCACACTCCAAAACCAAGTCTCTCATCCTCCCCTAGAATTTTCTTTTTTGTCTTTGGTGATTGGTTTCTTTCTATGCATCTTAATGAATCTCAATGAAAGTTTTCTTCATCTTTTGTGTATGACACTGAATTCAGCATGTCTGATTTATATAAGTAAGGCTCCTATATGCTACGCCACATGAAAGTAATCCACTATTTTAAACATATAAAATAAGGGAGGAACACTAAACAACAACGACATCTAAGTTATTAATGTTTTCACGTCTTATAGCAGGAAGGAAGACCTGTATTTTCTCTATATCTCACATTTATACAGTCAGATTATATATATACAGTTTGTGCCTTTAACTGTACTGCAGGATTCCTCTTTCATGACCACGTCCCCTACCTGGGCAGCAGGGGGTGCTACAATAAACCTTTAGATATTATGGAGATTTGTACAACTATTTTTTAATAACTATTTCTTTTGAAATGCAGGAATCTATTTTTGTAAATTGTAATGTTTTAAAATATGAAGTTTGTTTACTTTGAGCGCTTTTCCTGTATTCGCAAATGGCCTTCATGTTTCAACACTAGATGTTTTAGTACAAACCTGTCAGGAATGTCCACTGTGAAGTAGGATGTTTTATTTTTTGACAACTGTGCAACAAAAAAAAACAACCAAAGTTTTTGTGACTTCATCTGTGAGTCTTTAACTTTTTGATTTTGATGAACTGATGAATTTTTAATGTTGGCTTCAGTCAATGTTTCTTAATTTCCCCAACTTCACTGTAATTACACCGACTCACACATGACAGTGACAATTCTTCTATTTAAAACCTTTTATAGGTCAAATTTTACTATCTGGGTAAGATATTTTCCTAAATGTATTTCATTTGGACGAAGTGGCTTTTACAGTTTTATCTTATGTGTAAAAAATGAAAAGAATAGACCGTATCACTTGTTGGGAAGACTTGTGGCATTAGACACACAGATGACTTGTGTGTTCTGTAAATCCAGGAGGTTTAATAAACTTCAGATATTATTTTATTATAATATAGCAGTGAGTAATTTACTTTTCTTTTCTTCAAGGAAATGTCCTGAAACTATTTTATTTGGTACCAAGTATAGGGAAATTAGCCACAGTCATTGTCCATTGTATGCTTAGCAGTTGACATTTTTGCATGTTCAGTTGACCTGCAGGGCACCAATTAAACCGAGATAATCCTTCATTCAAATACGGAAATAAAAGGGGAAACCTGAGAGACAGAAACAGAGGAGGAACATGACATACTAAAAGGTGTTGTACATATTGGATAGCAGAAGTTGAACTAAAACACACAGCAGAGATGGAATAAAAAGAATTAGGTAAATAAATTAGAAACATTCTTTCATATTTTATTCTGTTTTTATTATAATTAGTACCAAATGACAGCCCTCGTTGCATATCATATCACTTTCCTTGAGGGAACTGTTTAAAACCTTTGTTACCACATTCTTTTGTTGTTAGCATCACATGTACACACACTGGGTGAGTCTGTTTCACTTCTATATAAACAGCCCAAGCTGTCAGTGTCCTGTTGTGAAATCATCTATTGTCACTGTTTCCAAGTGCATTTTGAGTTTGCTGTCTTGAGATTCATAACCATTACTTCCAATGGAGAACCGCTGACGGTCGCCATCTCCTGTTTATTTATTACAAAACCGTCTGTTTGGTTGCAGCTCAACTTGTATCCTAAGTGCTTTTGTCTCACTGAGATATATATAAACAAATATGGATGAATAAAAGTATTTCATCAATGGTATTCTTTATTTTTGTCAACCAATTTCTTAAAAGATTTCTATTGTGAAAAATCAGTAAACCACCTCAAGTTATCAGACATTATCTGAATATGTTTCTATTGTCAGAGGAGAATAGAAAACACATCTGAAATGTCAGTTGCAAGGCACTCAGTGTTTTTTCTTTGTAGGTTTGTGGTTCGTCAATCATTGTCACAGTCCTACATGATCAACTTTCACTGCCCCCTGATATCCACGTGAAAATGCTGTTAATAAACCAAGATGACACTCAAGTTTACAAGCTGCAATCACATGATCCAGTTCCTGAATCTGAGTAGCATCTTGTGACCTCTGACTGTAAATCTCAGTTCCAAGTGTCTGAGTGAGTTTTTGAATTCACTCCAAAAAGCACTGCAAAGAAAGAAAGAAAAAAAAAAAAGACTTGATACTTTAAATGTTGCTGGTTCCACTCAGGTCTTCAGTAGTATTTTTCACTTTCACAGTAGCATAGCCCGAGCTCTCCTTAGTGTCATAACACTCTGTACAATGAACTGTGTAGTGGCTGTAACAGTTAGTCGGGTGATTTATAATACGCCACAATGAGTTCTGTTGTACCTCTGCTGCAGATGTTTCAAACGCATTGCTCCTCTTTAAAATTAGTGTGTGTTTTAAGATAAATTACAAAAAGAGAAAAGTTTAAGCAAGCAACACTCCACCACCATGGACACTAAAATCAATTTTTCACATGTGTGACTTAGAAGTTTGAGATGATGAGTAAGCAACACTTCATAAAGACAATGTTGAGTCCCTTTAACACAAAAGAATCACCTCTACACATCTTCCCTTTTGTCACCTGAGTCCTGGGGCCAGATATGAACAGAACAGAAATAACAATTTGTCTAAAACCTTCACAAATACTAATCACTGTTAGTATTTGTGAAGGGTTTATGCCAGTTTACATAAATACTACCTGTGCCCAGAAGAGAATGACCCTCAGAAACTAGTCAATCAAGTGGCTTTCCATTTAGTACCCACAGCATGCCATCCTTTTACCTCACTGGGAGACAAAAAGCGGAAAAAAGCTGTCCTCTGTCTGATCTGTCCATAGCATCAGATGCGACCCAAAAGAGGGAATGAGATGAAATAACCAAGGACTGAACCCACGATGACCCCAATGAAGATCCAGGTGTTGTAGGACATGACGCACAACATCAGTATGTAGCCCAAAGTCACCTGCAGCATGTGGAGGAGTGTCTGGATACCATGCAGCAACCAGCTGAAGAGGAAACAGATGAAAATATGAGTAACACCCAGAACAATACCTCTATATGAGAGGATTATAACCTGGAATACTTTAGACAGTAAAATGGTGGGAAAGGATTTTACCAGTCAAGTAGATTACATATTGTTTTTTCGTTCAATCATTACGATAGAATAGGTGACATTTCACAAGAGAAATGGAGTGTCATACATCTAGTGTGTGAGATGACAGATGATGATGACATTTGACAACCAGCCTGCAACACTTGGCATGTTTGATTCAACACCCAACTGGTTGAACAAGGTCAAGAAAGCACAAAGAATATATTGTGACTGCTTCCGTGTGTGGGAGTTCCAGGTTGTTAATGTTAGTGGTTGTAAAAAAAATAAATATTTATTTCCGTTTTCCTTCTTTAAAATTCCACCAAGTCGTATCTTAGAAGGAACCCTAACCTGTTACTCGTGCGTGGAACAAGATGTTCTGGCTGTATGGGGGTCAGCGAGGACTCAGAGGGGGTGCTGACCAGTACGGGATTGCTGCATTGGGACTGAGGGGGGCTGTAAAGAGACTGAGGCTGGGCTAGCCTAGATTTGCTCCCCAGCCACACTCTCCACACTTTGAGCAGCTCGTAGAAGACCGTCAGCAGAAAGACTACAAACACAGACAACACCATCCCTGAAGGCACAAAGAAAGGAGACACAATAAACTCACACTGATAAATTCAGCGTCATAATCTTATTCCTGAACACTGAATTCAAAGAAACACGCAGAGGAATCCAGATGCAGTCGGCATGGATTCATACAAGTTTCAATGAATTCATTCAATGAATGAATTTTAATCAATATATGCCATAAATATGTGCAAACACAAAGCTTGGTTGAAATATGTAAAAATGACTTTCTGGACCTTGAGGCGTGCAGGACAGATTAAGATGCCTCCCAACCCGCTGGCCTGATAAACAAGGCATAACTTGTTCTGCCTAATCTGTTGGATAACTACATTCTAATGAATATATCACACATTCAAATATTCAGCATACTGTGAACTTTTGCACTCTACCTGCTGATAGTTGTCACATTCCTGCACAAGCCTGTACAGCTGTTTACATTTGAAAAAACATATTGTACATATATTTATGTCTTCTTCTACTTGATTTTCGTCTTGCTTCCATTTTTGTTTGTTGTGCACCAAAACACCAAGACAAATTCCTGTATGCAAAAACCTACTTCTGATTCTGTGTGGAACCCAACCAATCAAACAGATGAATGGGTAATATTTTTACTAATATTTTATATTTTTCCTTTTTTAAGTACTGATCTGAACGTGTCCTGAGAACTGAGTGTCTGTCATGTACTTTCTATGTCTTGTTTACTTATTTGATCAGATGTTTTCTGATATAAAGCATTATTTGCTAATTTATACTCTTTCACTGAGGATGACAACTTTGACACAATCACTGATAATTTAAGAAAAATTTAGTCAAATAAAAAAAAGGGCATTTCATAGAAATCATGTTTATATGCCTCCAACTGCTGTACTGCACCTTAGCCACAATTCTTTAAATAACCAAACCTATTAAAAAATGTTCATTAGTTTATGGTAAAAAATGAATAATGGCAGAATTCGATGTTTTTGGTGTTAAACTCCTGTATTGGATTGGCTCCAATTCTGAACACTGTTGGACAACAAAGATGATGAAGGACACTGCTGTAGGTTTGACGATCTTCTGATTAAGTTTTATATGATGTTGTATAAACTTCTGAGAGGTCAGGAACCAGGGAAGTCTGTACAGTCATAACAGTATTGTATATCTACATTTTACAAGATGAACTGGTTCTTAGGAGTTATCTCTTGGAGCTGTTATGACACTTTCACACTCACCTGCAGGCCCGTGCACATCCCAAAAGTCAAACAGCAGTGTCACGCTGCTTGATGCCTCAAATGTCATCTGAAAGAAAAAAAACAGAAAACTATTAAAAAACACTTAACAGTTGGTGTGTTAGAACAACACTGACCTCAGCCCCCAGCACCAAGATCAGACATGTAGGACTGAGAGCAGCTGCACTGCGGTCATTCTCTGGTGCAATGACTCAGAATGTTTTTGAGTACATGTCTAAGCAGTTTCTTCACTTATCTTGAAGGAAACTCATTTATGTGCATGCAGAGTTGTCTCCATATTCTTTTACACCACACTCTAAGCTTCCTCTGTTCGACATATCATATTAGATTTCCTTAAGGATAAAAATACAATTGACACTACACCAAACAATTATCTATTCAGCTGACCTTGCTTCTCACAATTATGAGACTTACTGTCCCACAAAAGCACACTCTGTTCTTTCCTGTTGCAGTAGATTTGTGACTGACAGAAGAATGTATTGTCTGTTTGTCTGTATGTGTATGTGTGTGTGTGTGTGTTACTCAGCCTGCTGCCCAATTCCTGCCAAGCTCACTGCCACTCTTCCCCATTAACGCACCACCTGTTCTGGAATGAGTGTCTCAATGTCTTAATCGAATGATAAATAAATGTTAAATATTTATTATAACAAGTAGGTCCGACTGAGCAATCTGATTGGTCAACTAGACGTTTAGAATGTGCTTTAATCAGCATGACAGCACACCTGACTAATCACTAAAAACATAACTCCGCCATCTTCACATTGTCACTGAAATATATAACATGTAAACACATACGAAGTCCACTGGATGTACTTTATTAAGGTAATACATCTGAAATTACAATTTCAGCTTTCTTTAATGAATATTCTGTGTGTTATGGAGCTGTTAGAGTGCCTTGTTAATACAGGTGTGCACCTCATTTGTGTGGCACGTCAGAGATCAAAAAGTTCAGTGAGCACAGAGAAAATATTTTTAATAACTAAAGGTGGACTAATCTGGACTGAAGATGAATATTAACAACGCTGTGGAGTTAGTGGAAATGTTTAGATCATCCTCTATCAGCTGTGCCGGTGAGTTGCTGGCCGTGTATCTCCATAGAAACAGAGATCAGAACAGAAACGGCGAGCAAAGAAATGTTAATTTTTTTCAAATTGCCCCAAAACATGAAAATCTTTTGATAATATATTTAATTATATTATTATTTATTATTATTATTATAATTATTATAATTTTTTATAATTATAATTTATTTAAGTTAGTACTTGTTAAACTTGTATAATCGCAATATTACACTCGAGGGTGAGCTTTAACTTATTATTGGCACTTCAGTGACGTTAAAGCACACCCTCTCGTGTAATATTGCTTAATTAACAATCCTGTTCCGCATCATAGTAACATGATGGGGTTTGGTTGTGCAAAGGTGTCACCTCTGGCTCTGAGAACATGTGATGTGCAATAAAGACTAATAAATATGTTGGTGTTCTATATTGTGATGCATTTGCTGTTCGATCCTGTCATGTGAAGCACAAAGAAACATGGATATCATGTAATCAGGATGTCTGCTTGAATCTGACATGTTTATTGCAAACCAACTGATGTCAGATATTGAATTAAAGGCAAGAATAGAAAAAAGCATGATTCTGCTTCATCCCAGCTTTCTGATCATCGGTCTGATTCTTTATAGACTCCCTCATTGTTTCATGTTTTTTTTTCTCTGTGGGAAAAACAAGTAGGTGTACACAGTTTTGCCAAAGTTCCACTGTTTAATTTAGAACCAGTTAACCTGAGAGCTGTGTTGGTGTATGGTCATCTAAAACAGAATGAAATGTGAGAGTATTTGTACAGCATTCATTTTCAATTAGTTTAGTCTAAGAAGAACATGAACATGGTGTGTTACTATAACATTATTTACCCTGCTGTCTCAGTTCTCAGCTAGAACTGGTTCTTGATTGCCATCCCTAGTTATCGCCTAAACAAAGTCTGGAGGGGCAAAAAACACAAGCCGTGAGAAGATCAGACAGGCTGTAAACGAGCTAATAATTAAGACAGATTATCTGAGATCATTTATGTGAAGGTAAAACCAAAAGTCGGTGTACCTGTACTGTTGGTTATAATCCACCATTACACCAGGAAGTTGGTCTGTAAACAGTGATGTGTGCAGCGGTAATTTAATTATAACGCTTGCCTTAATTTTCTTAAATCCAGTCTGATCTGTCTGCTCGTGTTTCTTACCATGTCAGGCTTCTTGTTCGTGACGTTACGCAAATCTCAGCAATTAACTTGGCGAAAACATTGTTATTTTTAGAAATGATGGCAACACCTACAAAAATAATATCAGACTGGATGGGAGTTATCCTTTATAGATGAAAAATGTGACAGCAAGAATGAGGATGTCTTTTTCAGTTTTATCTGTTCCACTAGAACTCATTTCAAACATGTAGAAACTTCTCATACAGAGAGAGAGACTCAAACGCTACGCAAACAATTAAATACAGTGAAAGTTCGAACGAACAAGACTATGAACAGTGAAAAAATACTGTAATACTGACAGTGGACAGATGTGTTTCCGGAAGCTTAAAAACAACAGCAGAGACAGAGTCAAATATAGATAACTTGAGTCAACAGTCTAAGTCAGGTCAGGGAAGGTGATCATTGTTGGCTTATCTTTCAAACCGCTTGAGAAAAGAAAACATGCACAGTGAATGTTGAGACTGCAAACCAGGAGAGTTGTTTCTACTCCAAACACTGTCAGTGCACACAGACTGAACCCCGTGCACTTGACATTCATGCAGAGCCTTTTCCAAACGCATACCACAACTTTAGAGATGTTTATCCAAACTGTCAGCTGTAGGTTTTCATGTCAGTAACATATGTGAGACAACTCTTGACACTTACTTGAGGTATTCAAGATTCATTAAACTGTCACTTCAGCCATGAAATATTGGAGCTGTGTTCAGGATTTTTACATTTTTGTAGATCAAAAACATAAAAACATCAAGATACAGTTTACATACACTTCAGCCGAACACATTTAAACACAATCTTTAGCAATCCATGACATTTAATCCTAAACATTCCCCGTTGTTATAAAAATTAGGATTACACAGCTATTTAGATGTTTTAAATTATACAATGTTTGTTCCTATTTATGACATGTCTTGAGGACACTTCCCTTTATTAATGTTTGGCTGAGACGGGCAGGGTAAGGTAAAGTTCAGGTTAATGTATAAATAGAGGAATTCGAGAACAGAATGAGGCCCAGGGACAGGTCAGAGAGGTGACATTTAGATTGGGGACATACTGGCTACTAATTAGGGGATATACTGAAGAAAACCGTTTAGATGTTATATTATGAAAATTGTCTATTAACAATTTGCAGGGGTTAAAACAGCCCATTTTTAGGAAAATGCATAAGAACCAGCTGTCAGAGCTCCTCAGGGAGCCTTTTCTCTGTAACCCCTTTTGTGTGTTGCACTGTGAAACGCTCCTCATGTACAAGAATAATAAATCCAACTTAAACTTTGATACTTTGAATCCGGTCCTCCTAAGGGTTTTTCTTTAAAATTCACAGTCAGTTATGATTACTACTTTATTTTAAGAACGTAAAATGTCAGAATAACTGTAGACAGAATGCTTTATTCCAGCTTTTATTTCTGTTATCACATTCCCAGTGTGTCAGAAGTTTGCACGCACTTAGTTAGTATTTGGTAGCATTGTTGTCTTTATTTGTTTAACTTGGCTTAAATATTTCAGATAGCCTTCCACAAGATTCTTAGAATAAGTTGCTGAAATTTTGTCCCATTATTCGTCACAGAAGTGGTGAGGTTTGTAGACCGGCTTGCTCAGTTCTGCCAAAAATGTTTCTATTGGATTGAGGTCAGGGCTTTGAAAACTCCTTGAGCTATATTGCCACAACAATGTAAGTAGGTCTGGGATCATTGTCTGTTTGAAAGATACAATCACTCTAAAATTCCTGGGTGAAGTTTCATTGTATCCACATTAATGAATGAATTAATGTTACATTGTTCTCTAGAATAAAGAGGTACAGTTAACTTAGTGTATGTAAATGTAAAGGAAAAGTGAAAAAATATGTGTGTTAACAAAACAATTACTTCTGTCATTCAGAAAGTAGAAGTCCTACCTGACTTACCAAAGGTATTTCAACATGAAGTCTTTGGAGGGCTTAGAAAAATAATTTTTAATGTAAACTTTAAGCTTCAACTGTGTATATTTGGTTTTGTAAACTCTTAGCCTCAGTACTATAGTAAACATTATTATACATATCATCCATCATATGACTCTGTTACAGTGTATTGAAATTTATGGCTGCCTGGTGAAAGAAAGGAAAACATACATAAGTGTAAAGGCTGTGGTTCACTTTGGAAAATGGCAGGCAGCACAAAGTGTGTGATTTGAATAGGCTGGGCGATAACCCAATAATATGAATGTAGTGTAACTTTATCCTGAGGGTATATGATAAAAACGTTTTTATCACGTTTTACATCTACAATATGCCCAAGCTTATTGTAGAAAGTCAAAAGGTAGCTATTAGGGTTTTTGTGTCACATTATTACCAAGCCCCTGGTTGAATGCAGCCTGGTTTTTCCAAGCTTCTACAGGTTACTTGAGTGCATTGTGTATGCGGGTCAAGAACCTGGAAGTATGCATCATGTTCCCCATTGTTTGTTATTGTCTGCTCCTTTAGGTCTGCCCTACATGCCCTGCACACAGCGAGTCATTCAACGCCACACTACACAGGTATTTCACATGCAAAATAACTTATTCAGGTAACACATGTTAAGTATGATACCGAGGCTACAAACACACAACTTACAGACATCATGGTGAAGTTGCCGAGCGGAGGCTAACGCCACAGGTTCAGTACACTCCAGTCCCCCACTTGCTCGAGCTCAGTCAGGTCCGAGACATTTCTCAAATGCAGCACAGTGTGCCTGCTCCTGTGCAACACACTCAAGTCAGCGCATGACTCCAGGGGCGGAACAAAGGGGCTGACGGTTAATGGAGTTTTTCAGCTACTGAAAAAAAGACCCCCCCACACACACACACTGCGACTATATAATCGAAAACGTCCTATACGAGTCTTCTGCGAACCGACGGACAAATGTTTGCGTCACAAACATCAGCTGGCTAAGACTAGCAGAGGAAAACAGCTGACGGACGCTTTTCGAGATTTGACGCATGCGCAGCAACCACAGTTTAGAATGGCAAATATTTGGATCACGTGACAAACGGAGGGAGCCGAAGACACTCGCGGCACTTCGGCTGGTTTCGCAGGAAAATGTGTAAAAGAACAAAAACAACCTGATTCAGGTAGAAGCGTGAACAGAGCTGTTTGACAGCAGAGTTGATTGTTATTTAAGACAGATTTGTTCCTACTATCTTTAAAAAAAAAAACAACTTAATTATGATATGCTAGACAAACACATCACATAACTATGATATAAAATAGTTGTATGTACAATACTTCATTGTCCATTGTTTTAATTGGATTAAAGTTGAAAAATACCATTTTAAAATTCAGGAAAGACCCGAACAACATCCTCATCATCATCATGGGGAAAGATTTTATATTAAGGGCTACACAAAGACAGGTAAACACTGAATAATTCTAAATGTTTTTGAAGCTTAAGCAAGCTCAGAAAAGTTGGAAAATCTTGGACTTGTTGACCTTGCTATGTCACTTCAAGTAACAGTGACTGTGAACAACAACTCGTGATAGCAGCATTTCCCCTAAGTGGAATGCAGCCATCATTAATACACCTGTGGGTTTCCTGCTATGACACCAGCATCTGCTGTGCAACCAGTCTATTGTAATGAAGATGTTTTTAATATTTGAACCTGGGTGCAACAGGCTGAGTCAGGATGTTAAATCAAACAGTGGAAGACAAGAATGGTCATTTAGAGGAATGCATCATCAACATTTATTATTTATTTGTGTGTGGGTGTATGGGAGTGTGTGTATATGGATATGTACAGTATAAGCATGCATGTGTATGTGTATATAAGTACAGACAAGTTTTATGTATATGAAATGAATCTACCTGTTATCCTACATTGCTTTATTTGATGTAACAATCACACTTAAGTTACAACACATTTTTATTTTTCTCTCTCGTGTCATTTTGTATTGATATTGTTTCTTTAGTGTATGTGTTCGTATCCCTTTGACCTTGCATAATTATAATTTTGATGTTATTTTCCTCCTTTTCTTATTAAATGGAAACATTCTTAATCATTATTTTAATCCCCTCAAGTGCTCTGTCTATTTAATGCTACAATCTCTGCAGTTTCTATTAAACTGGGTGGATTGCATTGCTGCAGCTACTTGTTATCTCAGCCTCAGCAAACATCTTTATCACAGCCTTCGTCTGATTCTAATCACCACTGGAACAGTTTCTACTGGCTGCCATGTGCAAGTTTTTCAAAAACTGTCGACATAAACAACAAAAAGACGTCATATAATTTTATTGTTATACTGTTCAGTACAACTTTGATTCTGCACTTTAAGTTGAGATATTACATTTACTGATTGAGGTGCTACTATTAGTATCTGCATACTGCACCTGTAAACGGTTTACAAGTAGAAAAATACAAAACCAGACACCACTCATCAATGTGTGAGGGGAAATGAATGAAAAAGAACACAGAACAAGTGGGGCTGCATAAAGCTATAGTACCTTTTGGTGGAGAAGAATTCAACTGAATCAGGATCGATAAAGGCAGCATGAAATGACTTCAGGGAGCTGCTGCTGCAGCGTTCTCAGATGTGGGAGGAATTGCACATATTTTTTCTAAAACAAGAATAAAAACAGTTCAACAAGTCCAGTGTCCTCGCTGTTTTTAGAAGCTACATTTGTGTACATCAAGTGCACTTAGCACAGTCCGCAGGAGATAAAACAGGAAGAGCTGCACGAGCACATCCTGACGTCCTCGCTGACAGAGAAAACGAAAGTTCATTACAAGCTCCTGAAGGGGGTGGCAGGAATCCAGATGATTTAAGGCATGCATGCACAACTAATGCAGAGCCAGAACGCCATAGTTTGGTTGACTGCCAGGTTTCTAACAGTAACAACAGCTTGAGGAAATTTCAGAGCTGAAAAATAAAAGCTACAAAATAAAATACAAATTCAGGAACACGTGGCAAACATGATCTACAGTCAGGAGCCAACCAGCACAGTTTTCCTCTGAATTCACAAACACATCGATAGTCCCACAAACTTTCAATACAGCAGTTGTGCTTAAGATTTTTCAGTGGCATTAGTTTTACACATTAGGGCTGGGTGACATGGTTGAAATAATAGAAATAATATAAATAAGGATATTTGCTGTCATCGTGATATGACACAATATGACGCATGAGATGAAACTCTTCCAATGTGCAAAAGAAAACTTCAGTGACTGTCTTTTTTTTTATATAATTACAGTTCGCCTACATAAACTAATTTGGACAACAGAAATTTGTGGAATAGTAAAATGACATGATTAAACTGGAAATTAAAATGCTGAATTATCACCCAGCCCTTGTACACAGGAAAAGAAAATTTGTCTAACAGATAATTTAACACAAACGTTGAATCGCAAAGAATGAAAACAGAACTTAACATCTTGTCCAAATTAGCTCTATTTCACTCTCTCAAATACACACACACACACACACACACACACACACACACACATACACACACACACATACACACAGTAGATGTGCACTCAGAACCCATGCACTCAAATTTTAAAAAGTGCTGTGTTGTGCCCATGTATGTTTCTCATCTGCACAGAGGATTCTCATCTCGCTAATGTAACACTAAAAGAAAGTTAAGGCAACAAACAGGAGAAAACCTGACATACACGAGATGTAAAGACATATAGCAGACCCCAGACGGTGAACTGTGAAGCTGGGACTTACTGAAAAATCTTTTCAGTTTGCACAACTGATTATGTGAAGCTCCAGTTTTAGGACACGTTGAGATACAGCTTGTACCAATGATGACCACAAGAGGGCAGAAAGAGACTGCAAGCATCAGGACTGCAGTCTTCAGATCCAGCTGCAGGAAAAATGAGCCTCATCTGCAGATACGCTGTCCTTTGAATACGAAACTATGGGTCTAACCAAAACCTATAAACGAGGGGTAGTGGTATATCATTTAAATCTAGTTTAATTGATAATTTACAACAAAATAAAACAGAGCATGTTAGTGCTCTTCTATGTGTTGAGTTGAATTTTCTCAGCATATATCATCTTTAGAAATATATTTAAACACAATCCAAATATTCCAATTGGTTGATTAATGCCAATAAAAACAATATTAAACTAAACAAAAAAATTACTCTTTAAAGCCCCTATGTAGGATTCCAGCAATTTCTGACTGTCATTGTCTAGTGGTATTAATAAAAGACATAGACATAGAGACTGCACCATTTTCATTGGGGCATTTTCATTGGGACTGACTTAAAGCATCTGAATAACTTTAAAGACACATAGGGGTTTTAACTAGCTTTACAGACAAACCACAACCTCGGGCAATAGGTTCTCCTTTCAATATCCAGTGTGAAGACAGCTCTGCCCTGCTGATGATGAGGATGACTGAGACACAAACAGACAGCATTGTGGACCGCAATAACAAGTGCACCATTGGAACAAAGACTGCGAAGAAAGGCCAACGCTTGATCTTGTCAAACACGAGCCTTCAGTAGGCCGAAATCATTTTCAAGGCATCACAGATGCAAAAATTGAAGAAATTTGACCCTGCTTCATCAAAGAAACACCTCCAATCACTCAATATTCTAAATGCTGTACGATGATCCAAAATACTTCTTTTAGGCACAGTGATGTTCACCCGCTCTGTCTGACAATACCTGGGACATGAGGTGAAAATAAAACTGATATTCAGTATAAGACATGATCCCTTTTTTACGTGTTGGAGAACAAAAAGCGATCTTTGGGGTGTTCGGGGGTGGAGTTACAGTCCCATCCTCTTTAACCGAGCATGTCTGTCCTGATAGGAGGCGAGTGCAGACAGGTGGGGATGGTCGTGGCCACGATGCTTCATCACCTGCTTCATCTCTACTGTCTACTGTTGAAACTGGAGTCGGCGCTACTGCAGCTTTCCTCATAAGTGGGTGGAGGCTCTGTGACACACAAAGGCAAAAAAAATCAGTATTGTACACTTAACAAAAATATAACACAGCACTTTTGTTTACTCCAATTTCTCCTGAGCTATAGAAAATGTAAGGCTTCTTCTCCCAGATTTTGTTCATATATCTGTTAGTGAGCACTTCTCCTTTGCCAAGATAATCCATCCACCATGCGTGCCATTACAAGATGCTACTCAAACAGAAAGATTGTTGCACAGCTGTGCCTTGGACTGGTCACAATAAAAGGTCTGACTGGCTTACCCTGATGTATTATATATAATACTCCAGCCATTTAGAAGCAGAGTATAGCAGGTCGTAACAAAAATTGGTCTCTGTAGCGCTATGTGAAATATCAATAGAAATTGCCATTGATCTGACTCCAACCTGTGAATTATTATAGTCATAGTATAGGATTATAGACTTTCAGCTATAGTATAACACTGGTTTTGGTATGGAAGCACTTGCAGGGTCAGGTCTTCCGTTACTTGCTTTCATTTGAAATCTAAAAGTAGTTGTCATGACTTGAATTCATCTTAGGGGCTTTCAACCATACCAACAACATGGGGACATAAGACAAAAACAAATGTTGGCTTTTGGTAAGTCACACAGCAGCCTGACGATAACTAAACTACTAAATATTTATATAAAAAGTAGTTCTGTCAAAATTAACGCGTTAATTTTGTCGATTAATTTTAAAGAATTAACGCGAGACTGCGCCCTGGGCGGTCGCCCACATTGCCCACAGCTAAAACCGGCCCTGCTTGTTTTAGTTTACGGGCAGATCTGCCACATCCAATATGGCGGACACGTTAACGTATCGCAGCAACGGACCAACCTGCTCAGTGAGGCGTCTGTGTATGTATGTCTATGATCTATCCTAACTAAAGATAAGTCCCCTGTGCAATATGTCTATGATCATCCTAACTAAAGGAGTCTGTGCATATATGTCATGATCTATCCTAACTAAAGGAGAGTCCTGTGCATATATGTCTATGATCTATCCTAACTAAAGGAGAGTCTGTGTATATATGTCTATGATCTATCCAACAAAGGAGAGTCTGTGCATATATGTCTATGATCTATCCTAAACAAGGAGAGTCTATGTATATATGTTATGATCTATCCTAACTAAAGGAGAGTCTATGTATATATGTCAATGATATATCCTAACTAAAGGAGAGTCTATGTATATATGTCATGATCTATCCTAACAAAGGAGAGTCTGTGGTGTAAAGATGATAAGGACGGACTTTTAGGGGGAACATTTCATTTAAAAAGTTGCCCGACGGCTCGTTGGACAAAAAACAAGGCAATTTGCACAGTTTGCAAAGCCGAATTTAAATTCCACAGAAGTAACACGACTTTAACATATCACCCTCAAAGCAAAACACCCAGTCTACACTACAGGAGTGTGGCACTCCTCAGTATATTTCCTCATTCTGGCTTTTTTCTGTTTGCACTGTGCATAGGTGCACAAAGCCAATAACATGAATGAATTTCATATACTTATCTGAGTTTATTCTATAATTTGATCATTTACATAAATAAATATTCATTATAAGCTTCAGTCTCAGAAAATGCATTTAATTTATTGATACATTTATTGAAGATTAATCGCGATTAATTACAGAAATGTTTAATCGATTGACAGCCCTAATAAAAAGACATCTTGACATCTCTCAATTTTGGCTGGTTCTGTCTTTGTCTGGCACACCTGAGCTGTGGCATCACTTTGTACCCACAGCTCAGGTGTGCCATTGTCTAATATGTGACTTGAGCCAGCGCATTGTGAGATTACATGTGTTTGTCTAAGGTTTACCTAAGAAGGACACACAACAACACTATCACAAGAGTCAAGTGCTGACAACACATGAGTCAGGATTTTTCTGGTTTAAGAGACTGAACTTCAGACAACTCATTACATGATTTGGCTGTGATGAAGACATAAAAAGAATGTGGTAGGACAAACAAACTAACCATGAGGGTAGTCCAGCTGCTGTACTCTGGAGGGAGGAGGAGAGAACAGGAGGTGGGGACAGAGTCACGTCTCCCTCTGTGAAAAAGGTATGGTGGCTCCAGTGGACACGCAGAACAGGGGAGCAGACGCGTCAGGCGTCTGTGGCTGGGAGGAAGGGCTGCCCGGGTGCGTGGCTGAAGGCGCTGGGGGACATGGTGACGGGCTGACCTGAGGGGTCCTGCTGAGAGTGACTCTTGGTGGGGATCTCCTCGCTGGCCACGCCCCTGCACATAGCCCCTCCTCTGGCTCCTCTCTGCGGCGGGGCGCGGGCATCACACCTGAGATGGTCGCATCGCAGTGGACTGGACTGGTGGGCATGGGCCTCGATGGAGACAAGTTCACAGCAATGTTCCCGAGTGTAGATTGGCAGAGTGATGACTGCGTCTGGAGATTTTAGTGACACCTGTAACACAAGTGACTTATGAAGGAGCATCTGTTTGATTTACATTTAGAATGCACTATTTAAGGCTCATTAGACTTCACACAATCAGGATATTTATCAGTGCTTATTTTAGGTAAAATGTGATTTTAAAAAAAAAAAATTAAAAATACAGAAGAAATTCTGATCAAAAATATACAATGTTGTTCAATCATTATAGTATTTTTTTTTCTTAGCTTTAAAAGATTACACCTGAAGATTTTCTAAGCTGTGAGAACCATTAATATTGCTTAGTACTACTGTGAACAGAAACTAGGGACTGGAAACAACCTTTGGATTTATGAGGACATAAATATTGGTCTAAACAGACCGGCTTCTTTTTGAAACTGTAATAAATGTTAGAACCCTGAAATCAATAAGCCCTAAGACTGGTGATGTTTTATTTTTTTTGTCAATAAATCCCTTGAAAGATCAAAACCAACAAAGAATGTATTCTCCTAACGAGTACTGTAGTACCCAAAAGTCGATATATCTTACCTCAAGCGCCAGAGAGCTCATGTTCAGGTTGTGACATGTTCCTTTATCACTATGAACACACACATACTAGTTTATTTTGACTCAATCTGACACACACCTGCTGCTGTAAATACCAACTAGAACACCAAATGTGTATTCATCCGCAGGTAAACAATCAAATCCACTATTTATTCACGTTTGAGTAACATTCAACAACTACAGGTTTAGGGACATTTTTAAATGAAACTAGGATGAGTTTGTTTTAAAGATTTGTGCTGAGAAGGAACCATTGTGCTGAGATGTTTGTATTGAAACTGTCAGTAGAGTTTCAGTAGCAGGACCACACACAACCATGCAACTTTCGACATTGTTATAAATAACCTCCTAACACTCTGCTCCTCTTTTGCTCTTGTATTCAGCTTTAACCAGATTTGTTGATGGTGTGGTCTTTGCTGGTGAATTCAGAGAAGGAGTAATGCTTGCTGGTTTGGGTCTTTTCATGGGAATTTGTGACAATAGATAATATAGAATAACACCAGTCATCCTTTAAATGTACTATACTATACATTAAACTGCACCTTGAGACCTTGAAGTATTGTCAAACAATTTTATAGCATCAGAAGGAGAGAAAAAAATATCACCTTGTTAACTGAAAGAGATTAGTTAAAAGTTTTATAGCTTTGGGTGTGATGTTAACTATATTCTTTTATTATGTTTATTGGCATCAGAAAACAAACTATACTGAATATAAACTAAGAGAGGGACAGAAGTTTACAGTGAGTTTAAACTGAGTGGGTGTCATCAATAATTCACTGGTTTGATTACAGTAAACAAAGATATTATTCTGCCTATCTGTCAGAAAACAAACTGGGATGAGATGAAAAGTACATCCAGAACCATATCCAGCTGCCATGTAGCATTTGCATAATTTACAGCAACAGCAGGCCCTAAAATATAAAATGGTGCTATATGTGGGCGCCAACAGGACCAAAAAACAAACATTAACAGCATTTGCGCTAAGTTGGCTCCACTGCTTCAATAGATACTGAAGCTCAGAGGATGAAATATGAACAAACTCTGACCTGAATGAAATAGTCGAGGTCTATGAGGCTGCACCGGCCAGTGCTGACTGAGGAAGAGAGGGACGATGATCCTCGTCTCTCCACTCCGCGTGTTTTCCCGCTTTCACACCCGGCTCCCCAACCTCTTGCGATGGTGCGCAGGTCAAACACAGGCCGCTTGGTCTTATAGGTCACTTTCTGGACACGGACATGAAACGATGTGACTGTGACTTTAAACACGCCTCGAGCTTACTGCAGGAAAAAGTCTCCTTTGAAATAGATCAACGAAAAACCTCTATTACTGTTATTTGAGGTATAGGGGGACTTTAGGTGCACCCACATGAAAGGATTAGCTGGTTAGGTTTGAAGCTTCGGAGTTCCAGCAGAGATTTTTAATACATTCTCAGAGGTCAATACTCTCTAAAATGGAAAACTCCAGTGCAGCGTGGCTGGGATTAATGGTATTTGGGATATCATTAAGACTATGAAGACAAACATCTGATGGTTAGAGAGGTGGGAAGTGTCTTTTTTTCTGTTAAATGATCTATTCCTTTAATATTCAACAACTGAAAATCTAATAAAGAGAGAGTCACTGCTTAGGTACCTGTATGAGACTGGCCAGTAACATCCCGTGTCCTTCCCAGACTGTGTGTGGATCTCAGTGGCTAACTTAATGACCTGACCTGGATGTAACCCTCAGGTCCACTGCGAGCTTTCAGCATCAGGGTCCCGTTTCACAGGAGGTAGCTGAACTTCTTAGTGGTCACAGCATAACTTGGATGCTGAGGAGACGAGTCCACAGGATAAATGTTTGTTTGTGCAGCAACTAGGAAGCCTCATTAGCTGATGGCCGTGCTGATATCTTCTCCGGCTGTGTTCCCCAGAACCAGGAAAGACAGAAGAGAGTGAATGATAAGTAAGTAATGCAGGGGTGTAAGGGAGAAGATAATCGATCCTGCTCTGCCATGAAATCAAATAAGCCTCGACCAAGAACAAAGGTTGATCAAATAAAGAATACAGCTTTTCAAGTCCCCACTCATTCTGTCTCTATATGAAAAACTTTTTTCATCCCTAGATTTACTGACAGAAAAGCAAGATTTAATTTGTAAAGGATAAAAATAGCATAAAACTAGTGGGATTTGGGCAGGGAACACTTACTTCAATTGCAGGCACCTCATTGAGGTTGAGCAGTTTGATTAGGTAGAAGGCCTCTGGGCTTTGTAGTCCTTTGAGAAGCGGGGCGTGTCAATGACCGCCCTCACGCGGTAAATGATCTTCCCAAAGGGTCCCTCGAAGGACGTCGGGGCAGCTACTGAACAGAGGATGGGAGAAAAGACAATGAGGACATTACTTTGACAGTGAAAACATTTTTTGATGACTGCTAAAGCCCATATGTTTGATTTATTAACAAAAGCGTAAAAAAGTAGCATATTCAAATGTCACACACAGTGGGTTCTAAAACTTCAATAACCCATAAAAATACAATTTCATTTGCACAAGTACAATATAATTCTTTTTACTGAGCAAACTGATTAAAAAGGAAAAGAAAAGAAACCTCAAAGGCCAGATACGTATCCCATTCGTATTTGTTAAGTCACAGGTCAAAGACAAAGAATAAAGTAAGGAAGAAAAAAGATTTAACAAAAAAAAAAACGTTTGACTGATTTAGATTTCATTATTGCACCAGAAGCTCATAACGCAATTATATCAAAGCTAGATTCAGGCCTAAAATCTAAATAGATTATATTTTATTTATTACTAGTAGTGGATAGACTAAAATCTTTGTCTTTATCCATGCAGGCCCTATCAGAGCTGTCTCAAGAGTAAGGGCCTTTCAGACTGATCTTGCACATCTTGTCCCAAATTGAAAGGACACTGATGTTTTTGTGACTTGAGAAAAGGCCAGTGAAGAAGAGGAAACTGGTAGAGGGAGAGGCTAGGGGGAAAGGAAATTTAAGGAGAGGGAGATAAAAATAACTATTTGGGGAGAAGTCGCAGACAGACAGACAGACAGACAGATAGAGAGATGTTCAGCCAGAGGAGGGGGAAAAAATCAATTTACATATTAATCTCCAAATAGGATATACAAAGGTGATTAATGTGTTGTCAAAATAAAAACTAAGCCACTCTGTCACCTCAATATTCTAATGTGTCCTTTATTCCCTGACCTCATTCAGATGTTAATGTCAGCGAGGCAGGCGTCCGCTCCAGGGACGAGTCTGCTGTTGCTGTCAATAGAATTAAGCACAAAGGGTGGCTGTTGTTGTTTTGTTGCAGACAGCTTGGTGACAAAACCAAGGCTGTGGATGGACCGATGGGGGGGCAGACTGCAGCACAGGGCTGACTTTCCCTGGAGACACAACACACGAGAAGCTGGTGGTGGCTACAAAAAGTGGCCGAGGACGTGTAGCCTGACTTTGTTCCTTGAGCTCAGTCAAAGACTTCTTCTGACAACTTCATTTCAACATGCAGCATCCTAACACTCTTTTCAGGATTTATTTTCGGTATAATTAGAAACATAGTGAGAATTTCTTAATTTTGAGGTTGATTTGCAAAATAGATCTTGGCAACTATGTGTAAATTGGGTAACATTTGTTTTAAAAGTCAATCATTAATGTTTCCCAGATAAATCCTCACAACTTTGGTGACATTTTCTCACCAGGGGGTTCACATTGTGTGTTTTTTTTAGGAAATGTCTTCACGACTGCAGGATGGACTGCCAGTGAAATTTGGTATGGAAATTAATGTTCCCCTCATGAATAGTTAGTAATCGGTTTGGTGGCTGCAGCGTGGCTGTAGACTTGTCTTGTTTGGATCTCTATGTCACACATCTCAGCTCTAAGCATCATCAACAGCATTTAAACCACTGTATTTCAATAGCAGTTCCTAATTTCGTGGTGGAATATAGTCAACGAAATGCGGTTAAAACAATGTCTTTATGCTAAAATATTCATGTCAAGTTTAGCCCAGTCTTTGACCCTCAAATCACCAAATCAATGCTTACTTGACAACAAAGACTGTCAAAGTAAGATTTTTTTAAATTGTGCTTAAGTTCTACACAACAGTTGCACGACTTCAGAAGTGTACAGACAAGTGGAGAAGATTTTCCCTTTGAAACAAAGAATAATGAAACAATTTGATTTCAATTGGTCCAACTTTGATTCAACCACACATTTCACACATTGTTTGTATAGCAGCCAATAACACCTCCACATCCAAATCCCTTCTCCCAGCTCTGTACTGATGTTCTGAAATATATCAACAGTTGAGAGTTTATCAGTAATAAACAGTAAAAAAATGTAATATTTGTCTTCTGATATGGCATTAGATAACAACTGTCATTCATTTTGTTTCGTCTACTGACATGGCTGCAGGGGCTCATCTACAATGGAGAAAAGTTTATAGGACAGTGTGTCACTTGTTTTCCTTACCTTTGTTCATCTCTCCTCTTCCTGAGCTCATATCTCATCACTCTTTGGAATGAGGAAATTCATCTAACCCTATTTAATCCCTGAGTGTCCTTGTACTGAGTTTATCATCCAGCCTACGCCTTCCTCTTCCCTTTGAATTTCTTTGTTCCCCCCGTGAGAAATGATCAGGCCAGAGCAACCCTGATGCCTCAAGTCCAGATAAGTGAGCTGGGCTCACAAAGTCACTCCCTTCCTGTACAGCGTCATTCAAAGTACTGATGTTACCCAAGGCTCCTTCTCTAACTAGCTACTTTCTGAGCTTGTAAGCATCAGCAGGATAACAAACAAACCCTCGGAACTCTAAAAAACACAAGAAATATGGTAAACATTAAAAAGGTATTCTCATAACGTAATCAAAGATACACAACACCCAAACTAAGCTCTAATATTTTGTGTCTGTTGATTGTTTTATCTTCTTTATTGGTGTGTTTATGATGTAGATTGAGCAGTTTATTTAGTATAGTTAAATAGTCCTAATAAAACAGTCCGAACATAAATCCTACACCACATGAAGCTGTTATCTTTCACTTTGTGTGGAAACTATATGAGAAA
>NC_040014.1:3727594-3931477 GCF_000972845.2 Larimichthys crocea | reverse complement strand
TAAAGATTGTCGTTACTGGTAGCTTAAGGGGAATAAGGATACGGCGCGTGATGTAATTATATATAGAGATAGAGGGGAAAAGACGGATGGGGGGACCAGCCATTAGAAGCAGAGATAGCAGGTCGTAAACAAAAATTGGTCTCTGTAGCGCTATGTGAAATATCAATAGAAATTGCCATTGATCTGGCTCCAACCTGTGAATTATTATAGTGTTACATAGTATAGGATTATAGACTTTCAGCTATAGTATAACACTGGTTTTGGTATGGAAGCACTTGCAGGGTCAGGTCTCCATACTGCTTTTCATTGAAATCTAAAAGTAGTTGTCATGACTTGAATTCATCTTCTTAGGGGCTTTCAACCATACCAACAACATGGGGACATAAGACAAAAACAAATGTTGGCTTTTGTAGGTCACACAGCAGCCTGACGATAACTAAACTACTAAATATTTATATAAGAAGACATCTTGACATCTCTCAATTTTGGCTGGTTCTGTCTTTGTCTGGCACACCTGAGCTGTGGCATCACTTTGTACCCACAGCTCAGGTGTGCCATTGTTTAATATGTGACTTGAGCCAGCGCACTGTGAGATTACATGTGTTTGTCTAAGGTTTACCTAAGAAGGACACACAACAACACTATCACAAGAGTCAAGTGCTGACACACCATGAGTCAGGATTTTTCTGGTTTTAGAGACTGAACTTCAGACAACTCATTACATGATTTGGCTGTGATGCAGACATAAAAAGGATTGTGGTAGGACAAACAAACTAACCATGAGGGTAGTCCCAGCTGCTGTACTCTGGAGGGAGGATGAGAGAACAGGAGGTGGGGACAGGAGTCACGTCTCCCTCTGTGAAAAAAGGTATGGTGGCTCCAGTGGACACGCAGAACAGGGGAGCAGACGCGTCAGGCCGTCTGTGGCTGGGAGGAAGGGCTGCTCCGGGTGCGTGGCTGAAGGCGCTGGGGGACATGGTGACGGGCTGACCTGAGGGGTCCTGCTGAGAGTGACTCTTGGTGGGGATCTCCTCGCTGGCCACGCCCCCTGCACATAGCCCCTCCTCTGGCTCCTCCTCTGCCGGCGGGGCGCTGGGCATCACACCTGAGATGGTCGCATCGCAGTGGACTGGACTGGTGGGCATGGGCCTCGATGGAGACAAGTTCACAGCAATGTTCCCGATGTAGATTGGCAGAGTGATGACTGCGTCTGGAGATTTTAGTGACACCTGTAACACAAGCATGACTTATGAAGGGAGCATCTGTTTGATTTACATTTAGAATGCACTATTTAAGGCTCATTAGACTTCACACAATCAGGACATTTATCAGTGCTTATTTTAGTTAAAATGTGATTTAAAAAAATTAAAAAATTAAAAATACAGAAGAAATTCTGATCAAAAATATACAATGTTGTTCAATCATTTATAGTATTTTTTTTCTTAGCTTTAAAAGATTTACACCTGAAGATTTTCTAAGCTGTGAGAACCTCATTAATACTGCTTAGTACTACTGTGAACAGAAACTAGAGACTGGAAACAACCTTTGGATTTATGAGGACATAAAATATTGGTCTAAACAGACCTGCTTCTTTTTGAAATCTGTAATAAATGTTAGAACCTGAAATCAATAAGCCCTAAGACTGGTGATGTTTTATTTTTTATTGTCAATAAATCCCTTGAAAGATCAAAACCAACAAAGAATGTATTCTCCTAACGAGTACTGTAGTACCCAAAAGTCGATATATCTTACTCCAGCGCCAGAGAGCTCATGTTCATGTTGTGACATGTTCCTTTATCACTATGAACACACACATACTAGTTTATTTTGACTCAATCTGACACACACCTGCTGCTGTAAATACCAACTAGAACACCAAATGTGTATTCATCCGCAGGTAAACAATCAAATCCACTATTTATTCACGTTTGAGTAACATTTCAACAACTACAGGTTTAGGGACATTTTTAAATGAAACTAGGATGAGTTGTTTTTAAAGATTTGTGCTGAGAAGGAACCAGTGTGCTGAGATGTTTGTATTGAAACTGTCAGTAGAGTTTCAGTAGCAGGACCACACCACAACCACGCAACTTTCGACATTGTCATAAATAACCTCCTAACACTCTGCTCCTCTTTTGCTCTTGTATTCAGCTTAACAGATTTTGTTGATGGTATGGCCCTTCTGGTGAATTCAGAGAAGAAGTAATGCTTTGCTGGTTTTGGTCTTTTCATGGGAATTTGTGACAATAGATAATATAGAATAACACCAGTCATTCTTTAAATGTACTATACTATACATTAAACTGCAACTTGAGACCTTGAAGTATTGTCAAGACAATTTTATTAGCATCAGAAGGAGAGAAGAAAAATATCACCTTGTTTACTGAAAGAGATTAGTTAAAAGTTTTATAGCTTTGGTGTGATGTTAACTATATTCTTTTATGTTTATTGGCATCAGAAAACAAACTATACTGAATATAAACTAAGAGAGGGATAGAAGTTTACAGTGAGTTTAAACTGAGTGGGTGTCATCATTAATTCACTGGTTTGATTACAGTAAACAAAGATATTATTCTGCCTATCTGTCAGAAAACAAACTGGGATGAGATGAAAAGTACATGAACCATATCCAGCTGCCATGTAGCATTTGCATAATTTACAGCAACAGCAGGCCCTAAAATATAAAATGTTGCTATATGTGGGCGCCAACAGGACCAAAAAAACAAACATTAAACAGCATTTGCACTTTAAGTTGGCTCCACTGCTTCAATAGATACTGAAGCTCAGAGGATGAATATGAACAAACTCTGACCTGAATGAAATAGTCGATGTCTATGAGGCTGCAGCCGGCCAGCGCTGACTGAGGAAGAGGAGGGACGATGATCTGCTCTCTCCACTCCGCGTGTTTTCCCGCTTTCACTCCGGCTCCCTCCACCTCTGCGATGGTGCGCAGGTCAAATACAGGCCGCTTGGTCTTATAGGTCACTTTCTGGACACGGACATGAAACGATGTGACTGTGACTTTAAACACGCCTCGAGCTTACTGCAGGAAAAAGTGCTCCTTTGAAATAGATCACGAAAAACCTCTATTACTGTTATCTTGAGGTATAGGGGGACTTTAGGTGCACCCACATGAAAGGATTAGCTGGTTAGGTTTGAAGCTTCGGAGTTCCAGCAGAGATTTGTAATACATTTCTCAGAGGTCAATACTCTCTAAAATGGAAAATTCCAGTGCATGCTGGCTGTGATTAATGGTATTTGGGATATCATTAAGACTATGAAGACAAACATCTGATGGTTAGAGAGGTGGGAAGTGTCTTTTTTTCTTGTTAAATGATCTATTTCCTTTAATATTCAACAACTGAAAATCCAATAAAGAGAGAGTCACTGCTTAGGTACCTGTATGAGACTGGCCAGTACACATCCCGTGTCCTTCCCAGACTTGTTGTGGATCTCAGTGGCTAACTTAATGACCTGACCTGGGATGTAACCCCTCAGGTCACTGCGAGCTTTCAGCATCAGGGTCCCCGTCTTCACCAGGAGGTAGCTGAACTTCTTAGTGGTCACAGCATAACTTGGATGCTGAGGAGACAGAGTCACAGGATAAATGTTTGTTTGTGCAGCAACTAGGAAGCCTCATTAGCTGATGCCGTGCTGATAATCTTCTCCTGCTGTGTTCCCCAGAACCAGGAAAGACAGGAAGAGAGTGAATGATAAGTAAGTAATGCAGGGGTGTAAGGGAGAAGATTAATTCGATCCTGCTCTGCCATGAAATCAAATAAGCCTCGACCAAGACAAAGGTTGATCAAATAAAGAGATACAGCGTTTCAGAGTCCCCACTTCACCTTCTGTCTCTATATGAAAAACTTTTTTCATCCCTAGATTTACTGAACAGAACAGCAAGATTTAATTTCTAAAGGATAAAAATTAGCATAAAACTAGTGGGATTTGTGCAGGGAACACTTACTTCAATTGCAGGCACCTCATTGAGGTTGAGCAGGTTGAGTAGGTAGAAGGGCCTCTGGGCTTTGTAGTCCTTTGAGAAGCGGGGCGTGTCAATGACCGCCCTCACGCGGTAAATGATCTTCCCAAAGGGTCCCTCGAAGGACGTCGGTGCAGCTACTGAACAAAGGATGGGAAAAAAGACAATGAGGACATTACTTTGACAGTGAAAACATTTTTTGATGACTGCTAAAGCCCATATGTTTGATTTATTAATCAAAAGCGTAAAAAAGTAGCATATTCAAATGTCACACAGTGGGTTCTAAAACTTCAATAACCCATAAAAATACAATTTCATTTGCACAAGTATCAATATAATTCTTTTTACTGAGACAAATTAAAAAAGGAAAAGAAAAGAAACCTCAAAGGCCAGATACGTATCCCATTCTGTATTTGTTAAGTCACAGGTTCAAAGACAAAGAAATAAAGTAAGAAGAAAAAAAGATTTAACAAAAAAAAAAACGTTTGACTGATTTAGATTTCATTATTTTGCACCAGAAGCTCAATAACGCAATTATATCAAAGCTAGATTCAGGCTAAAATCTAAATAGATTATATTTTATATTATTACTAGTAGTGGATAGACTAAAATCTTTGTCTTTATCCATGCAGGCCTCTATCAGAGCTGTCTCAAGATGTAAGGGGCCTTTCAGACTGATTCTTGCACATCTTGTCCCAAATTGAAAGGACACCGATTGTTTTTGTGACTTGAGAAAAGGCCAGTGAAGAAGAGGAAACTGGTAGAGGGAGAGGCTAGGGGGAAGGAAATTTAAGGAGAGGGAGATAAAAATAACTATTTGGGGAGAAAGTCACCAGACAGACAGACAGACAGACAGACAGATAGAGAGATGTTCAGCCAGAGGAGAGGGGAAAAAATCAATTTACATATTAATCTCCAAATAGGATATACAAAAAGGTGATTAATGTGTTGTCAAAATAAAAACTAAGCCACTCTGTCACCCTCAATATTCTAATGTGTCCTTTATCCCTGATCCTCATTCAGATGTTAATGTCAGCGAGGCAGGCGTCAGCTCCAGGGACGAGTCTGCTGTTGCTGTCAATAGAAATTAAGCACAAATGGTGGGCTGTTGTTGTTTTGTTGCAGACAGCTTGGTGACAAAACCAGAGCTGTGGATGGACCGATGGGGGGGCAGACTGCAGCACACGGGCTGACTTTCCCTGGAGACACAACACACTGAGAAGCTGGTGGTGGCGACAAAAAGTGGCTGAGGACTGTGTAGCCTGACTTGTTCCTTTGAGCTCAGTCAAAGACCTTCTTCTGACAACTTCATTTCAACATGCAGCATCCTAACACTTTGTTTTTTAAGGATTTATTTTCAGTATGAATCTAGAAACATAGTGAGAATTTCTTAATTTTGAGGTTGATTTGAAAATAGATCTTGGCAGCTATGTGTAAATTGGGGTACATTTGTTTTAAAAGTCAATCATTAATGTTTCCCAGATAAATCCTCACAACTTTGGTGACATTTTTTCACCATGGGGTTCACATTTGTGTTTTTTTATGAAACGTCTTCACGACTGCAGGATGGACTGCCATGAAATTTGGTACGGAAATTAATGTTCCCCTCATGAATAGTTAGTAATCTGCTTGGTGGCTGCAGCGTGGCTGTAGACTTGTCTTGTTTGGATCTCTATGTCACATCATCTCAGCTCTAAGAATCATCTCAACAGCATTTAAATCACTGTATTTCAATATGCAGTTCCTAATTTCGTGGTGGAATATAGTCAACGAAATGCTGTTAAAACAATGTTCTTTATGTCTAAGAATATTCTCGTCAAGTTTAGCCCAGTCTTTGACCCTCAAATCACCAAATCAATGCTTACTTGACAACCAAGACTGTCAAAGTAAGATTTTTTAAAATTGTGCTTAAGTTCTACACACACAGTTGCACGAAAACTAAATATATGAATTTGGATTTTGACTTCAGAAGTGTACAGATCAAGTGGAGAAGATTTTCCCTTTGAAATGAAGAATAAAGAAACGATTTGATTTCAATTGGTCCAACTTTTGATTCAGCACACATTTCACACATTGTTTGTATAGCAGCCAATAACACCTCCACATCCAAATCCCTTCTCCCAGCTCTGTACTGATGTTCTGAAATATATCACAGTTGAGAGTTTATCAGTAATAAACAGTAAAAAAAATTGAATATTTGTCTTCTGATATGGCATTAGATAATCAACTGCTCATTCATTTTTGTTTCGTCTACTGACATGGTATGCAGGGCTCATCTACAATGGAGAAAAGTTTATAGGACAGTGTGTCACTTGTTTTCCTTACCTTTGTTCATCTCTCCTCTTCCTGAGCTCATATCTCATCACTCTTTGGAATGAGGAAATTTCATCTAACCCTATTTATCCCTCTGAGTGTCCTTGTACTGAGTTTATCTCAGCCTACGCCTTCCTCTTCTCTTTGAATTTCTTTGTTCCCCCAGTGAGAAATGATCAGGCCAGAGCAACACCTGATGCCTCAAGTCCAGATAAGTGAGCTGGGCTTGACAAAGTCACTCCCTTCCTGTACAGCGTCATTCAAAAGTACTGATGTTACCCAAGGCTCCTTCTCCTAACTAGCTACTTCTGAGCTTGTGAGCATCAGCAGGATGACAAACAATCCTCTGAACTCTAAAACACAAGAAATATGTAAACATTAAAAAGGTATTCTCTAAACGTAATCAAAGATACACAACACCCAAACTAGCTGCTAATATTTTGTGGCTGTTGATTGTTCTATCTTCTTTATTGGTGTGTTTATGATGTAGATTGAGCAGTTTATTTAGTATAGATTAAATACTGTCTAATAAAACAGTCCTATCATAAATCCTACCACAATGAAGCTTATATTCTTCACTTTGTGTGGAAACTATATTAGAAAGGTGTTAGAGAAACTTTAGAGAATTCTGTAACAATGAGGGACTGGGACTAGACATTGGCTACATCTCTCAGTATAGTACACTACAATTTAACAAAATGATCAAACAGCTAAATAAAAATTCTATTGACGTCAAGTATCACTCTATTCTAATGATAACCTTCTTCAGTGAAGGGTTTATTGGCTGATATGAAGCACCTTTATCCTAAGAACAGTGTACAGTACTTTACAGCCCCTCTCATTAATACAAGCACCCACTTTTATACACCGATGACAGAGTTATGAGTTGAACCATCACTGTTGTGATATTTGGATTGTACCTGCCATAGTTGCCTGCTAGACCTTCCTTTTCAATATTTGTGGTGGGGTATATACGAACTATTCACCTTTTACTTCCATGAAAAAGAACTTTGAACCATTATTGCCAGCGCAAACAATCTAACACACCTTTAAACAAACTTAAAGGCCGCTATCACCATGTCTTTAAGTAGGAATTGCTCTTTAAGTTGCTCAGTGTTCACATGTAATCCTGGGAATGCTTTTTACAGTACATATCTTAGCTCATTATCATCATCACATCTCCAAATCACTTAAAGAGCACATCATATGTCTATCTACTGTACCAGAAGGGGGCAGTAGGAGACACTGGATTCTACAATGAGCTACTTATCACTACATGATAGTTAACATGCCCTATGCTGATGCTCTCAATCTGAGGGCTTGAAAGGAGGGGAGGGCGAAGCATGAGGGCATGAAGACCAATTAAACAGTGACTGCACAACAGGAGAGGGAACTAAAAATAACGCAACCCCCCCGTGCTTCAGCCTACGCCTGAGAGAGTAAGATACCAGACAGACACTGTGTGTTCACCATCACAGGTGCCAAGTATGTTCAGCTGATGTTTGCGTTATTTGCACGGTCATGCTGTTGTTCATGCTTTGTCAGCCAGATTTAGAACGCCTTTGTCAACAAGTGGCGTGTGGAATAAAGATTATCATAGTGAGACAACACAACTGGCATGCACTTCCAAAATCTCTTAAACATTGACTGTGTAATGAGCCTTCACACACCGTTGGTATCACAGATCTAAGTGTGTCTGCTTTGTGTCAGAGACAAAAGGGCTCAGGGCTGAACACTGTTAGTGAACATACTAGACAAAGTCCAGCGTTATCAGAGGTTATCACACCTCCACACTCTGTTCACTGACGCCACCTTGGCCTATGATAAAATGAGAAAACTGTGACGGGAACTGAGGGAGTGCCCTCAACAGGAATGAGGAGAGAGGTTAAACAGGTCATCAAGGTTATACCCACACTTACTTGGAATGAGAAACTGGAAGGGGAAACTGTGTTCGCCCGCTGGCAGAGTTCCTGTGAAAGAGGAAATTTTATTACTCACACAGTAAGACAAAAACAAAAAAATTCCCAATGACTTTTGCAGGTGGACATATCGTGACAGAGTCTGGGTGTGTACGATTGTATTTATGTTGACATCATATATCCCGTAGTAAACATCAGATATCCGTGCAAGGCGTCGTGCCTGCGGGGCTTCACCTACTTTCCCAGTAGGATGGAGTTTCTGAGACAAACAGTTGAGCCGAGATGTCTTTTGTAACGAATGAAACCAATCAGCTGGCGTTAGAGGAAGTGATAAACTGCCCCGTCGTGTAGCTGGAAAAGTTGGAGCATTTCTCAGCAAAGTTGATCAATGATTTATAAGCAGGGTCGGCACAGGCTGGGAGTAATCGACCCAAGACTGAGTGCATTCCTCTCTTCTGTGAGAACATCTGTGGGTCAGCGTCATTGTGCCAACTCGGCTCTGATAGATTAAATGATAACCTTTTTGCTTTTCCTCATATCTAAAGAAACATATCTGACAAGAAAACCAAAGCTGTCTGCTAAAACAGCTGGGCACTGTAGTCTGTAACAAATAGCACTCAAACTATCACTTGTTTGGGACTATTTACAGTTGTGGAGTGACACACATTTGGTGCTCTAGTGACTACTTACAACAGCAGGGCAGGGTATGTGTGATTAACACAAATCAAACTACAGAGGTCGTGCTCGTGGTAATGAAGGAACACATTGCACCCAGTGCAACCGAGTAGTTCAATGTGTTTGAATCAGTAAGAATACAATCACCAGCCTTATTTTCTAAAGCATAGGTAAAATATATTTGGAATAACATGCAGAGAAAAATAGTGATATGAATACTAGTAACAAAAAACAAAGCAGAAGTGGAACTGAAATGCAACAATGTCAGTCAGTAAACTTTAAGTATCACAACAGGAAATGCACGGAAGTATATTGTCTGAATAAGAATTTGTATCTATGAAGCAGAAGCTTTTATCTCAGCTCATTATTTCACTGTTTGTAGTGCTCAGATATGGCACAAGCTGGCTGCAGAACCAGGAAAATGTTTTCTAACCTTACCGAGAAACTAGGTCCCAATTTTTCCCACTAGGCTTGGTAAACACTAAATGTTATCATATATCTCAAAGCCACAAATATCTTTATCTACAGAACTTTTTCCATATTTGTTTACTTCACAAGCTCAGTCGAACTGATAACAAAAACATACGGCACCAATAAGGGTCTGTTCCTCCCCGTCACTAAGAGCACCTTGAGCCAGCCCGTTTATTAAATCTCTAGATGAGCTGACAGCCCAATTAAATTCTTCCAGACAGCGACGTGTCTCACCTCATTAGGGACGGGCACAACTTTTTCCATTGGTCTCAGTTTCCTGAGGGGAAGTACTGTGTGTGTTCATTTGCATGATGTTTACTGCTGGAGGAAGCAGTCGTGCTGTGCAGGTGCAACAGCCACTTTGTATATTCAACTGCAGAGAGCCTGGCTAACACAGGTACAGACAGAATGACGTCTAAAAAACATGAAGAAGGAAAATGATTTGTATCCATGTGTATTCATCTAAGCCAACACCATTCATAAACAATTCAAACGTGTGGCACAAATGACTAAAAATATGACTATATTACACTAGTGGAACAGGTCAAAATAGATGTTCGCATTCGCAGGAGGACCTGTAATGACTTTGAACATGGTCAAATCATTAGAACAAAATGCCCATGATTTCCAAGCTCCATGGGAACTGTAGTTCTTTGAATCCCAACTAATGAATCCTCCTTTAAATTGTTCAAATAACAAAGGTTTCAAATTCAAAAATTTGTGGTAGATAACTCATTCATCTTTATGAATTATTAAGATAGAAACCCTAACTGAGTGACTGTATTGTTAACTAGAATGCCAGATGACATGTAAAAGACCTTGTACTTAAAAGTTAGAACTGAAACTCAACTATGCTGAACTGGCTTTACTTCCGCAGTTTTGATGAAAATGATGATAAACACATACCGCCTGTGTAGAGAAGTGTGACATACCATCAGTGTGTAATGTATGAAAACAGTGAAAATGCTAGTGACTCAATCTCAGCCATGGTCTAAATATAAAGCTGTCTACAGTGAAACCACAACCAAACTGCAGTGGGAGGGTGGAGACCCTTACTCCCTGAAGGTCATTAACTGTGAACGGTGACAGGATGAGGAGAGGACGCTGACACTACTGGTCTTCAACCGTCAAGCATCTGTGGCATACCACATTATCAGTCAGCCAAAGTGAACGTTGCTTGCTTTGTATACTGTAAGCGTGTGTGTGTGTCCGTGCATGTGTGTGTGTGTGTGTGTGTGTGTGCGTGGTAGTTTTCTGTCACTTCCTGCCTCTCTCTCTCCCTGTGTCGCTCGGCCCTTGGGGACAGAGCAGCCCATTTTTGGAAGAGAATGGGATTCGGAAAAATGGCAGAGATAAAGGGAAGTTGGGGGGGGGGGGTAATGAATTATTTATGCCCTCCTCTGTTTGGAGGTGGTTTGTCTGGCGTTTTACTACACACACTGTGTGTGCATGTGCTTGCTGACGTGAGTTTTACTCTTCAGATATATTAGATTTGAAAATGTGTTATGTATGCTTGTATTTAGGTCTTGTGGACAGGTGTGTACGAGCCTTCAAAAGTTGAGGTTTGATACGCCCAAAGCCCAACTGTTTCTTTCACGGTATTACTCAGAATTCAGTTAAGGTGTGCCTTGACTTGACTGTCAGTTTAACATACTGACCAGATGATGTATATGTTTTTTTTTTTCTTAGATAGTTACACAAGACCTGTATCCTATTAAGCTAATATCACATAAAACAATACAAGTCAAGTTGGTGTAATAATATGTTCTAATCACCTCATATTAATAATGCAAGATGAAACCGTGAGAAGTGAAGACCCTCTGTCCCTGTCTTCTTGTATTTTATCGTGCAGAATATCCAGTGTAACACATAATTTAAACGCCCTGCTAGTAACAAACCTCTAAAGAATTATCTGAATGTGAATAGGGTTTCAGCTCATTGTTTAGCTACTTTAGCCCGAAACTTTACTGACTTGATTCAGCGCACTCAGAGTGTAATTTTCAGTTACAACAGGCAGCTGTTTCCAATGAAAAAGCTCTAAAAGCCAACTGTGCACCACCAGCTCAGCATCAAACAGCAGACACACACAGTTAGCAACTAAATGGTGAACGTAGTGGAGTATTTAGCAGCTGGAGAGCCAGTTTTCATCCGCTCCCGATGGATCTGTCTCTTTAGTTGCTAAAAAGCAAAGCTATTTCACTTTTTAGATGGGATCAGTCTTTCGTTTGTAGAAGTTGTAAGGAAGCTTGGTACTGTCATTCATTATTTAAAGAGAAGGGGTGGGAGTTTAGTTAGAAGTTATTCTTCTTCTCACTCCTTTTCGAATATTTATTTCTATGTTTGAATGTTTTGCCTTGCTTTCTTTTTATTTTTGTTTGCGTATACGAAATAAACACTTCAATCAATCAATCAATCAAAACAACCTCAGAGTTGGTTTTAGCCCATTTATTTAGCGCACCAGTGTTGGATGAAGATCTATGATATATTTTTGATGTATGTATATTTCATACACTGTATATTATATTATTGGATAATTAAAAGACCAGTGTGTAGGATATAGTGGCATCTGCAGATTATAACCAACTGAATAGACCTTGTCTCACCCTCCCGTTCATAATGTGAAGAAAAATCTATGGTGACTACCAAATTTAAATTTAAAGTTATGCAGTAAAGTAGTTTAATGTGTAATAACTCATCATATTTTCTATGTGAATTAAAAAAAGTATGAAGCAGTATAAACCAGCATAACTTCTACCAGATCATTGCAGACAGTACACAGCAGTATAGTAGGCCCTTTGTAGTATAACAGACTGGTGTCTACCACATGTCCTTAGAGTTAAACATTGAACCATTTCTTGACATTTTAACCAACATAGATTACATGCTCTAATGACTGCCATTAAGTTCCACAGTGGATTTGCATTTACAACAAATTTCATGCATGCACGGCACATTTCACCTCCTGTCTGTGGGTGGTACCGGCATTGCATACAAAAGATGGAAGCTCACACTCATGACAAAAGGTCCTGTAAGCTCTTGTTTCCGTGTGTGCGCAGGGTGCATCAGTGCAGGATGATACCCAGAGACTGGAGGGAAAAGAAATAAACCTGTCCTACATAGAGTATGTCCAACCTCCACAACAAATGGACAATGACGACCATGTCTTAGTTCAGAGAGGCCACATGTAGAGAGGCAGGCAGTACATCCCTGCAGGGGACTGCTCCTCTGACTGACTGAGGATGTAGCTCCTCTCTACAGGGCTGCAAAAACCTGCTGCTGTCACTGTGAGATTAAGCCTGTTGCAGCAGATTTCCCAGAAACCAAATGAGGTGGATGGCAGGAGGCTTCAGTCACGTCATACAGTGTTGTTATGACAGGGATGTGGAATTACTGACATTTCAGTGCTCTCAGAGGAGACAGATCAAACAGTTTGTTTCACATATAGGATGTCAGCAGGGAGTCTACACATTCACAAAAGGCAACGTGTTGCATTAAAAAAAAATCATGCTGGTGTTTTTACAATGTTTACAAGATGTAACTTTGAGCGTTTTCCTCGACTTCTAGGCAGCCAGTGGTTTTCATTTACTGTAGTACACACACAAATGCATGCACAAATTTGAATGAAGATCAACAAGAAGCCTGGAAATCTGCTACTGTGTGATCACCTTTGTCAGCAACGGACAACGTGCTGTTGAAGTACTGCTCCTCCAGAGCCCACGAGCTGTCACTCATTTTGTTGGAGATCCCACATGATCCCTGACAGTTCACCTTGATGGCTGCAAAAAGAGGACAGAAACCAAGTGTCAATCAACTGTACACGTTTGCACATGCAGTACATGTTTACTGGTACTTTTACTGCAGGATCACTAAGAAACTTTCCCCGTGGCCATCACAGGGCTGCATCTAATGGTTATTTTCATTATTTATTTATACGCACATTATTTTCTTGATTAGACAGCAGAGTCAAAATGTCTTGAGCAGCAAAAATACTTTTAGAAACCATTCAGACTATTTCGTCTCGTCTAGATGGCAGAACCCTCCTAAATGCTTTAATATTTCTTTAGCAATCATCATTCATATTAGTTTTATTTGGAGTCAGTTTGGGCACAATGTTGTGAAAAATACAGAACAAATATTCTAATATTGGCCTCTGGTGTTGGTCACGTGTATTCTGCTGTAAATAATCATTGCTTAGGAGTGATGTGTTTATGCACAGATGAAAGAGAGAAACGTCTTATCAAAAACATGTTGTGGAACTGTGAACAAAAGAGGCTTAAGGTTTGACTGGTTTAGCGCCGATTGTTTGTCTCCTGCAGCATCACCTTAGACCTGCATTTTACTGGAATGATGATGGCGGCGGTGCCTGTGATCAAGCAACAGGTTAGATAAAGCTGAGTCATTAAGACTGCTGATAATGCAGAAGAACGCATGAATGAAAACAAATGCAGAGATCCTGAACTGAATCACGTGTTTCCTGCTTCTTTAAGTCAACCTGACAAAAGCAGACGCATAACAAGGACAAAGAGCTGTTTTCTTCGGTTGTTGCTCTTTGCTGTAAAACTTGTTGCCTCCAAGCCAAGAGGAGTGGGCTTGGCTTTTACTGTGAAATTTTGCTGCCAGGGAATGAGGGTTAACAAGGAGAACCGATGGTGAAGATAAGCAACTTGCTGCTTAGTGTACAGGAAATCATGTTGAGATCACAAAGATAACATAATTTTGGCTTTACACATAAGTCAAATGTTCACAATGTAATGGAGAACCAACAAAAAAAGACACAAAAAGACTGAAGTGAGCAGCAGGAAGAGCACTGCAGTCTCTCTCTCTCTCTCTCTCTCTCTCTCTCTCTCTTTGTTTTACCCCTCCTCTCTCTATCCTGCTCGTCTCTCTGTTGATCTGTCTGTGAGGAAATGAAAATCCTCTGATAATGCACACAAACACGCACACACAGACACACACAGACCCAAACTGTGACAGAAGCAGGAGGATTAAACAGAGATGGCCCAGCCTCAGTATTATCTCAGTATTCTGATCAGCAGACAGTCAGAGAAACAGGCATACAGACAGACAGACAGACAGACAGACAGACAGACAGATAGGGCTAAGTGTCATTCTAAATGTGTGTGACCCAACGTGTGTTTTTGCCAATAAGAATAAGGCAAAGCCTCAATCAAATGTTATCCTGAAAGTATACAAATGATAATATGCAGTAAAAGATGAAAAGTTCAATAGTCAAGTGATTTAAATTCATAACGAGGGTTACATGAATGTATCACATTTCATGGCCATCCAATAGCTGTTATCTACGGTGGAGCTAATTGTTTTAGTTTGGACCAAAGTGGTGGACAGACCTCTAGCATGACTAAAAATCTGTTGCAGTCCTGGTGCCAAAGTACTACTTCATCACACTGATGCAAACATCCTGCTAATCCAATATAGATTCACATTTCCAGATCTTAGGGCTTACTGCATCATAAAGAGTTCATCAAAATGTCTACCTGCTGTCGTCATATTGCCCAAACCTGCATTACAGTCTTGGCTACACAGTGCCACACACATGATTTTGGCACCCCAGAATTCTGGTTTGATAACAATATGTGCAGAAAAAACAAAACCGAAAAAGATAAATAAATCCTAAACACAGGCTCTGATGTAAAAATATCATGCCACAGACTGTTTGACCAATCACAGATTCACACCCATGCAGGATCCTGTGCTGGCATCGCAGACCACACACACGCACACACTCTCGAAGTGGCAGATGGCTGCGCTCTCCACACCGACAGGACTGCTGGCACAGTTTTGGGAGAAAAGGGGGAGGGAGGGACCTGTGTTACCGGTAAAAACCAAAATCTGTAGCTCACAAAACGATGTTGTGCCCTTCAGCCACACGCACTAACGTCCATTTAAGTGGTCATTAATAAAAGCCTGCAATCTGCTCCTGCAGCCATCTGCCTCATTCATGGAGGAGAATAATACCTTTATACTCCACATTCACACACTGCATGAGCTTTCTGGAGTCGGTACACTTCACAGTGTGGAAAGCACACAGATCTGACAGAGAAGGGAGACATTACTGTGACAAGTTATTGTTTACAGCTGTCTGTTGGTTGAAAAGTGAAAAGCTCATGCCATCAAAGGTCAGCGCAGGAGTAATCTATGAACATCCCCAGCAGCAGCAGCAGCAGCACCAGCAGCAGCAGCAGCAGTTTCAACAGCGGGATGAGTGGCTGGAGCAGAGCTCAATAGGGCATAGCTGTGTCATAAGAGACGATGATTGATGAGGCGCACATATAGACATGATGTCACAGGTGCCTTTCAAACATTGCACCGCCACCTTGAACTTGTCTAGATATTACAAGGAGGAGCTGTATGTGAGAACACAAATGCCCAAATCAGTTGGAACCCACATAAAGCATGCCAGCTCTCGAGCATCTCTCTGTGTGTAGAGCAGGTCATTATGACACTGCACACTGCAAGTGTAGCTACTTCATACTCTCTGGTTGATATTGCAGATGTAATATTGATATCCAAAATAGCCATCATTACAGATGAGTCCTCCTTCTACATGCTCTACGCGGGTGCCATTCCTTGCCTAAAGTATTTCCAGTAGGTGACAACACATCTGACACAGACAATCTCTACAATCTGTGCTACATGGGCAACTCCAGACAATGTCTGGACCTGATTCTATAGACATTGTCAAGAGTTCATATGAGAAAATGGTTAAAGATGCCACGAGTGCAGTAGAAGTCTAAAACCAAAAGTTGAGTCTAGTTCTAGTACAATGTCACAGGATATTTGCAGAGATCATCTCCCGTGTGAGTATACAAGACTTTCCTCTTTGCCCCAAAGAATTATAGAGACTTTAAACATGTAGTTAATGTCCAGGTTTGTGGAAGGGGGCGTGGTGCATCAGCTGCAGGAGAGAGGTGTGGGGAGGGCTCAGGAGAGCAGCGCCAGGTGAGAGTGATTAGCACACCTGTACCCAACTGTCTAATCACTCTCGCCCTCTTTTCCAACACAGTAGCGTGCTGGACTAGAAGAGGAGGCAGGACGGACAAAGACACACGGCAGACGGCAGCGAGACACCTGCAAACGGCTGCAGTGTGGGACTGATTTGTGGCTGAATCAAAAATCCCTTCCGAACGGGCTTTGGTCTCTGACTGTTCTGTGCTAGAGAACCGACAGTGGCAGCAAGCCTGTCACATTTTGCCGCCCAACCGGCTTAGCACAGAGGCGATGTCGGAACCGCAGCAGGTTCAGCCAGTAACGGCGCTGGCCCAAATGGTGGCGGAGGTCGCCACGATGAGCCGGGACCAGGCAGTGGCCAGTAGGCAACAGCTCGCAGCGCTTCAGCAGCAGACTGAGAGGCAGACGCAGCTGCTGGAGGCCATGTTGGTCCGGGCGGGGGCAGCATCACCGGGTCCCTCGCTCTCCGGTATGGCCTACACAGGATGACCGGGAATGATGATGCCCAGTCATACCTCGAAATGTTCGAGGCGACAGCGTCAGTGTGCAGCTGGCCGGAGGCAGAGTGGGCCGTGCGCCTGCTACCACTTATCCGGGGACTCGCAGACAGCGGTGCTCGGCCTGCGTGCCTCCTCTTGGGGGCAGTACCAGTCCGTACGGGCTGTACTCGACCAACTGGGATATTCGGCCGAGGATCACTGCCGAAAGTTTTGAGGGACCAAGCTGGGGCCCACCAACCGCCCGTTCATCTATGCCCAGCAGCTGAGGGACGTGGCGTATAGATGGCTGCAACCGGGGGAGACCACAGGCGTGAAATAGCTGATGGGGAAAATCGTACTGGAGCAGTTCGTGGAGGGGCTGCTGGCTGGCACCCTCGAGTGGGTGCGTTGTCACTGCCCCATCGACCTGGCGGCTGCCGTTGCCCTCGCGGAAGACCATCTGGCCGTCCACTCCCGGGGCCAGGCATCAGAGGTGCAGGAGACCCGCGCCAGTACCCAGATATTCACAGATATCCTGTGGTGCCAGTGAAAATTCGTTACAAGGGTAAAAAGCATAGTGTGAAGGCTGCAGTTAGTTCCCGCCTGTGCATCCTCTGATCTTGGGCACAGATTGGTTAGTGGGGCAGTGTGTGGGGGTGCGCTCACGACCGACAGGGACATGGGATATGTGCGCTGTGCTCAGCCGTGACGCGAGGTTGTCCGACACTGTAGACGGGGAGGGGGAGCCAGTGGTGCCTTCTCAGGAGGCGCTGCAGGTTCCTGTGTATTTTCCACTTGAGCAGTCTCGTGATGATACTGATGAAAAACAGCCTTCTCCACCCCGTACGGTTTGTACCAATTTGTCACACTTCTGTTCAGGTTGTTCGGGGCCCCAGCCACATTTCAACGCCTCATGGACCGGGTGCTGCGTCCGCATGCTGCATATGCTGCCGCCTACCTGGCTGATGTCTTCATCCACAGTAACACCTGGGCGGAGCATGTGCGGCAGGTGGCCGCGGTGCTCGAGTCATTGAGGCAGGCAGGGCTCACGGCCAACCCGAAGTGTGAAGTTGGATGGAGGGAGGTACGGTATCTGGGGTACCACTTGGGCGGCGGGCAGGTGCGTCCACAGGTAGATAAGACAGCAGCGATTGCAGCCTGCCCAAGGCCCAAGACAAAAAAAGAGGTGCAGCGGTTTTTGGGGCTGGCCGGCTATTACCGGTGAGTTATCCCCAACTTCGCGGAGCTGACCAGCCCCTTAACCGACCTCACCTGAAAGGGTGCCTCAGATCCGTTCCAGTGGACGGAGCAGTGCCAGGTGTCGCTTGAGAGGGTAAAGCATGCCCTTCTCATTTCAGAAGCGGAAGGTCCAATGGCCCCTTGGACCCTCTACTTCCAGCACCATGGTTTATTTATTTATATTGTTGGGGCTTTCTGTTGGTGTGGATGAATGTAAGAGTGAGTACCGCCAAAACATGTGTGTCTACACCGGAAGAAGGTGAAGCTCACCTAAATATGCCAAAAGAAAAGCAGAAATGGTTTACCAGGTTCCGTGTACTAGAGGTTTTTAAAAAATATATATTTCAACAGGCACATGGTGGTACATATTTAAATCTTACTTCCTCCCTTGCATATTCTCACACAATGTGAAAAGGGTTCTATTATCTGAAACAACTAAAAGGTGTAACAGTAGTGTGTCAGTGCAGCTTCCTGATTAATATCACAACTTTGTAGCCACACAGTTACCACACAAATGTCACTGCAGTCTAGCAAAGCTCCACACACATTTACTGTGTTAACAGCCAATCCAAACAAGTTTCCAAATCAATTTGGAGGCAAGAATTAGGCTTGAAGACTCAAATAGTTCTTCACAAATGGGTTTAAAGCCTAAAATCCTGCAGTGCAAACTCACAAGATTTTGTTTGGTTTTGTGCAGCTGACAGTTTCAAACTTGTCTACTAAACACCAACAGTTTAGGATCACACCTTGCAACTTCCAGCACAGGAATCTATGCCAGAGGCCAGCTCTCTACTGAATACACCACAGCCTGAGGGAGACTGACACTCAGTAGTATGAGGGAAGCCAGCAGCAGCAGAACAGGCTCTGACTCAGCAACTGCCTGGATTTGTTGCCAACACACTGGAGTCTGTCCAGATCCTCTTCACGGTTCAATGAAAGTGTCTGTAGGTGGAGTTCATACTGGTGCTACTACTCATTAGATTTTACAATTAGACAGTGTGAGAGGACAGATCCAGGAGAGAAGTGTAAGCGATAGTGTTTCCAGATTTGGCTGCCTGAACATGACTACTGTGTTTTATTGTATCAAAGGGTTCTCTGATGTGGGTTAGAACAGGGTGGTGGTGGGTCATGGAGGATGTGGGTTGGGAGTCGAAGGTGCGGTACCGTTGACTAAGTGGTAACTCGGGAAGGTGAGCCCAGATAATGATTCATTTTGTGCAATTGTACATCTGTAAGGTATATCCTGTTTTTTTAGTGCACTTGGCTGGCAGGAGAGATGAAAGTCAAACACAAGGTGTCACAAGATAAGAAACAGACTCAGAGGAGGAAACGCCACACCTCGTGTCATAGAGTTTGTCACGTCAACTTCATCCCTTATTTTGGTACATCAGTAAAGAGAATATGAGAGCCAATCATCATGCTTATACGAGGCTTGTGTGAATACTGCTGCCCGTGTAATACTTGACTTTTTTTTGATACCTTACTTTACAGGTCCAGTGTGTAAGATCTGGGGCCTCTATTTTCAGAATAAGGCAAACATGACATATAATATTCATAACTATGACTCTACTATGCATGTATAATCATCTGTAAATAAGAATCTTTTTATTTTTGCTGCTTTAAAATTACCATTTTATATCTCCTCTTTCATGGAGGCAGCCATGTTAATACACCATCTTTCTACAGTAGCCCACAATAGACAAACTGAAACTGACCTTTCAATTGTTGTTTCCCCTTCATACTAGGCGAGGGTGATGTGAGGAGATTGCAATGCAGTGATAACACTAGATGCAATTCAATTCTCTTTCTATATATGTATATGTATATATATATATATATATATATATATATATATATACACATACATACATATATAAATATAAAAGCCAAACTTTGGGCCCGTCCACACGAGTGTGTTTTTGTCAAATCTGCAAAAATACTTTGTCGTTTCGGCCTTGCATCCAGACGGATCCAGCTTTTTCGAGGTGTGAAACCGTTTTTTTTTTTAGAACAGGTCCCAGAGTGGGAAAATCCTAAAACGCCAGATAGCCTGGAGTTGTCTGGACGGCGAATGCTGATTTTTTCAGAAACAAAGACGTGTAAGCCCTGCCTCTTTAACCTTTAACCTCACTACAGGCTTGTGCTCGTACTACAGAAACTAACGGCTGCTACAACAAAACCTTCTGCTTCTATATTACTGCAAGGAGCAGCAAAAGAACATGTTTGTGAACAGCGTGTGATGTTTATACGCATGCTCCATGGCTTCTCTTCTAGTTTTAGTGTATTGGTGTGGTGGCGTCACAGCGCCACATACAGGTCTGGCATATGTACTACAGCGTTTTAGGTCGTTTTCAGTAAATCCATATGGACGCAGATATTTCTGGAAACGATGGCATGTTTACAGAGATTTTTTTCAAAACGACAGCGTATTGCGTGAGGGACTTTGTTATGTTGTAAATGTTGAATGTTGTCTGAAATAACCTAGAAAATAACCTAAAAATCAGATTTCAATGAGGAAGCATCTGAATAAAGAATAATCACACAAGATTATATATTTGATCAGGCATCATTTTTTGTTCCTTGGCAGTTTTGATATTCAGCACTATTGATACTTTCAGTCAAAAAAGGTATTTGGATTTAATACCCTGCACTACATGGCATTTGTTGTGCACATAACCCACATTTGGTTTCAACAGTGAGAGCTAAGCTTAGCATTTTCTAGTTTTCATGTTGTTTGTTGATCCATCTATGACATCCTTCCTTTCAGGATATGTATTTTTGGTGAAGTCATTGTTGCCACTCTCTTCTACCTCTCCCTGTGCAGGATTTTTCTCCCTCGGGGCATTCCTTCCTTGGAAAATATGTGCCAGTTACATGATACTGTTGTTTGCTGATTCTTTAAACAACAAGCTTTATTTAATAATCAAGTTTGTTTTTTTATTGTATTTATTGTATTTTACAGAAAATTATGTTTGCAGACTGTCACACACTTCAGTACTAAACACTGAGTGACTTTAGCAACAACTGTTCAAGTTTCCAGGAAAAACGCATTCTGAACAATGTCCATGAGACAAAACCATTTAGTCAGAGTTTACTGCCTGTTGCGTAAGGACATTGGAAAATGAGTCAGCCTGGACGTTGGTGCGGAAGCATGAAGGGAAGCTGGCCTGATAATGACAGTTTCTTATTTACACTCATTACAGAGACCACCTTCAGCTGAAGGCTGGAAACACAAAGGTGCCTCAGTGAGTTTGTTTAAAAGGTCTGAACTTAACAGGAACAAAGCAGAAGGAGGAAACCCTCGACCTCTGAGACAAAACGGAGGAACTGTGTCTTTAGAACGACTGGGATTTCATTCTGAAGTGGGTCAGGAGTGTGAATAAGATTAGAAGAGGCTGCTTGAGTGACTTGAATTGATCAGCATTCCTCACATGCAGTAAAAGGCTCCTCTGACGTCATTTATGCATTCCAGCAAAAGGAGGCACAGCAACTCCCAAAGCAGAGCCTGTGTGACAAGACTTTGAAATGATGCTTCTGTGACTTTAGACATAACTTGGTGGTATATTGCTTTTACTAACTAGCCTGATGGGTTTCTTATAACAGAGGGGTAAAGATTTTAAACCAGAGATGCTTCTAAACACAGTATTACATGAAACTTCTCACATTTGTACTGAGGGTAGTAATGAAGGAACTGAAATTAGGGTTGAATTTTGATAGACAAACCACATTGTGCTTGCAGTATTCATCAGTCTGTGTGTCTCGGGTCATTCAAGTTCAAGTCTCAAGTAAGTCCCAAGTCATTTTTTTCCCTTTGCCAAGTCAATTCTCCACATTCAGTGAAATAAATGCAATCATATACAAAAACAACTTGTTTATTTCTTAATGTCTTCTCATTAATAAATGAAATATTTAGGCTGAAAACATAAACAGGCAAGTCAGTCAAGTCATCATGTCACGTCATTTTCTTCTGGGAAGTCAAGTTGCAAGTCATCACAAAAGGGAATCCACATCTTTGGTATTCATGGGTAGACAGCATGTTATTTCCTACAGAATGATACTGCACAAAGATGACAGGCAATTTTGTTTTGTCGTGTTCCTGCAAGACTCATTTTACCAGCGAAGTCAGAGCTCAGATAGAATGGATGTTTTCTGGATGCGTTTTAAGATCATTATTTTTTCTTGCAGCATTAACAGCAGCCGTGCAGGACAGAGAACAAAAAACTGACCCGATATTTTTTTAAATATTCAATTAAAAAAACATTTCTAATTTCTTTTACAGACTCCAGAGGTCACAGCCTCACTCTGTACCACAGGGCATCCAAGTAATCCGATGCTACACTTACTACCTTCATTAAATCTTTAAGCGCTGCAAACAATTAGTCCAGCTCCCTTTTCCAACATCTCCCTCCCTCGTCTCCTTTCTAATGCCTCTCAGTGATACATGTCAAACACAGCCACCTGATCTTATGATCTATTACTCCTGACTGTAAGGGAATCCCCTGCAGCAGAACAGAGCCTGGGCTGTTTGTTCAGACACGTCCTGAGTTAACTCTCTGTTAAATGAGCAACAGACAGAAACACTGCTGCACTGAGAGCTGCTGCAGTGAAAGGTAAAATTCATGCACCGCTTCATGCTCACTGTTAGAGCTTTTAAACTATTTAGTGTGGGTAACTAAGAAGCCACAAAAACAGAATTCAGGAACTACACTGTCCACATTGCTTAACTGCATTTTTGTTTCCCACACATTTCAACAACCATAAAGATTATGCCAATCAGATCATCAGACAGCAGTGAGACTGTTTTTTTCATAAGGCCTGACCACATAAAGTTACCACAGTGTTCTTTGTAATTCACTGTTTTACAGCTGTGACGTTGGAGACGAGACATACAGAGGTGGAATATATAATACAACCTTTATTTATTCAGGAAAGCACCAGAAATGCAAGAGACCAGTCTGCAAAGTAGTGACAATATAAAGAGTGTATCTTTCTGCTTTATCACTGAAAATAAAATAAACATTGAAACAATGAAAATATATGATAATATAAGTAAAGTTTCTGTTTCTTGTCTTGTCTTAAGTCAAGTCATGAGTCTTTAACTTCCGTGTCTAAGTCAAGGCATTTATTTTCTGTCAAGTCAACCTGCAAGTCATCAAAACTTAGGCTCGAGTCCAAGTTACAGTGACTTGAGTCCACATCTCTGGTTTTACTGCAAACTCCATCACAATATTTCTTCTGTCAGGTGAGGATTCCATCAGTAAGGGGCTTCTCTGGGCGGCAGATTTATTAATTTCCGCAGTCCATCTGTCGGGGAAAGCTCCAGAGTTCCTAAAAAGGTTCCTGACTAAGTTCCAGCTGTCAAAGCGGGCCATGTGTCTGTTGCATTTGTGAAGACTGGCGACAAATTAAAGACATAACAAATGAATATGCTTCTATAAAGGTTCACTTCAGGGTTTAAGGAGTATGCAAACCATATGTATCATACACTACAGCCTTCATAGTCACCAGATATCAACCCAACTGAGCACCTATGGGATTTTGAAGCCATGGGTTAGACAGCGCACTCCATCACCATCGTCAAAACACTAATGAGGGAATATCTTGAATGGAAGAATGATGAGTCCATGACGCTGGCCACAATAAACTAGTTCTCATCACTCACTACTGTTCACTGAGTGCTGACAGGCACACTTCAGTCAGATCAGTTTATGATGTTTGCATGCAGACTACTCACCAATCCCTGCTTATGTGGGCATGCACGTGTGAGAGGCTTACCCCTGACATCATAAATCAACCAGCAGACGTGTAATCTGTACTCTGCACCCTCATTCCCACATTACCCATCAGGACACGAGATGTTCACGTTTCACTGCATTAGCCTCAAATCCGGACAGACATTATGACCTGAGGAGACACAAACTGCCTCTGTGTGCTCTCTCTCTCTCTCTCTCTCTCTCTCTCTCTCAGGACAACAAAACATTAAAGATACTCACACATTTAGCAGCTAGATTATCACCTGGTTTCATTGTATGATCTGAGAGAAAGACAGTTGATCATTTGATTATCTTGATATTTCTTCCATGAGGCTTGCTTGGAAATAAGATGTGTAAACACTGCTTCTCCTACAGCTTAGGATCACTTTAGATGGTATCTATGTCAGCAGAGACCTACATTTAAGCATTGGCTTCTCCCTTAAGTGATGTCCTTACTTGACCTGATCTCATTTCACTTCAGTCAGATACAAAGCAGTTCATTTCAGAACTTGTCTTGCATCAATGTGCATCTGAAAAAAACATCAAACACAACATTCTAAGATCAAGATGTTTCAGAAAACTCTGAAGCAAAAGGAAGTAGATCCATGTGGATGACTAAATACATGTATTGTTAAAACCGACCTGCACTGTGTGTGTTTGTATCCAGGTAAATGTTTGCAGTAGAGAGATATTTACTCACCTCCAAACTACAGCTTATCAGGTTTGATTGCGTGATTTATTATCAGCTGAGGCTAGACAATGGCCTTCAGACCTGCTCACTCCCCTCCCCGTAACCATGAGTAATCACAGCTGATTTAATGATGTGTATGGGTGTTTTCGAGTGTTTTTGTTATTCATAGCATCGATACCTGACTCATCAGTACGATTCAAAGATTTGGGCTATCTGTGCTACTGACCTTTTGAAACAAATGAACCATTATCAAGAGCCAAGAGAAAGCTGACATGGAGCGAGCACACTTTACGGGCATACACATTTCCAAAGATTTTCAAATTTCACGGCCAACCTTTTTATTTTATGCTCAACAACGATGGCTGCCAATGGCCCCGGGACTTGTAGATGGCAACGTCAGATCAAGAAACCCAAAATGTCTGCTGATGTCTTCCATGAGCTATTGCTAAAAAACTGACAAGGAGAAACAACATTTAACAATATATTTATCAAATTATACATTTTTGCTGTTTTTTAAATTGCTGATTCTGATAACTGCTTTATGCATACAGTGCCAAAAACACCAACAGTGCAAACCCAAGACAACTTGATAGATAACTTGACTGAAACAAATCATCAAATTTGAGGAGCTGTAATGAGAGAATGCTGGACAATAAATGATGATTAATCAATCAAAAACGTTGCTGATTGACTTTCCCTATGATAATTCTGGATGATAATTACTTTTTTACATAAAGCAAAGGGAAGCACATCCTGTTTACAGAACAGCTCCACAGGAGCGAGAAGAGGTTATGTGCCTTGCTTGAGGAGATGGTTGCAACAAAGAGGCAAGTGCTCATCCCTCTTCTCTGTGAACCAAACAAACAACTTACTCATCGCCAACTTTCTTTTCAGACGTCAGCACTCTGCATGCACCAAACACAACACATGTCCCTCACAGGTAGAAGCGATGATTAACTAACGGCAAAAGACGAGCTTTGTCTAAAAATGTAGGCGAGGAGCGAGAAGGCGATGGAGGATTAGCAGCATGTGGGGGAAGATGGAATGATGATTGAAAGCTCTCACAGCTTCTTTAAGCTGGACCAACACCCAAACCCACACACACACAAACAGTTTGACCTCTAAATATAGGCTATAAAAGATAATCTGTGTGTCCTGAAGCAAGTTATTCAATGTGGTTTCTCAATTCAATTCTCGAAAACATCCTGCATTCAAACATCTTTGAAAACTACGTCCTGCTTGTCTGCTGTCTTATAAAACACCTTTTTACAAAATCTAGCACTGTACACTGAACAAACGTTAACCTGGTTCAATGAAAAGTTATAGCTGCAATAAAAAAAATTTTGGCCTCTTGAGTCAAAGAAAAAAAAATCAGTTTCTTAACTGGCTGTGTGTGCTTTCTTCACCAGCTAGTTGCCAACTTTATCTGTCTGCTGTTCAGGGCTGGGCAGGTAGATTACGATGGTGTTTATCAGAGCGTGTTGGCTAAAAACAGCTAATGCTGCTGGAAACAAGAGCTGCACAGTAAATCAAGCTTAAAACCAAAACTATGAGGAAAAAGACAGAGACTAGGGGGTTGGCGGTAATTCTCTGGGTTCATCACATTAGTCTTAAGTATGTCATAGTATAAAAATATTGATCAGTGCAGCTTTAGTTTAGGTTGAACTGACATTCACTACGTCGGCCTCCATGACGACATTGTGTAACATTTCACAACGCAACTGTACAATCATAAACCAATTTCTTATCTTATCCCAGCTGACAAGTGTTCTATCTTTAGTTTCTTTGTTAGCACTAATCAACGTTTTGTTCCACTTCCACAGAGTACTGACATCTGAGCATCTGCTAACTCCTTTTACACAACATAGGAAGTGGGGCAGCTTTTTAGAGAGAGGAAGAGGAGGAGTGATCGGGCGTGTGTGTCTGTGCTTATCGGGGGGGCAGAATCCTCTTATATTAGACCTAAATAACCAGCCGTGTTGTTGGACTGGTTGTTGGTTATGGAGGTCAAGGGATAGTTATTATTAGTTATAAGTCCAAGGGGAGAGGGAGCAGCTGGTGCCAAGATTTAGAGATGATAGCATCACTTCTATGGGCACAGTACATTGACTGACGGAGTACATGTGGATCGATGCCAGCCACCCACATTGAAGGACAGCGGAGAGAATGGAGTCACTCTGAGTCACTGCTATTCTCACTGAGTAATCATGTGTCACGTTCCTCATTTCAGGACAAAAGACACCAAAGTCAGAGGGATTAAAAACCCCTTTGTTCTTCAGTTAAAGATCATGTATTCATGCAGTATAATCCTTAATAACAAGCTAAAGGGACAGTAAACATGCTACAAAGAGATTTTAACTGGTTATAAAACAGTCTCAATTTAACACTATGAACAACATAAACAAACAAGACAATTCACAAGAAAACTGTCTATTTCTATAGTTGTCCTAACCGACCAGGCCCTGCGCTACTTTAACAATCACAAAACAAAATGAAGTATACTGAGAGATCATGGCCTATCAAACCACACCTCTCAAAAAGGGAAGGAACTCCTACGCAAACCTTAAAGTCTGTATGCTTTCGCTGTTTCTGCAATAGTATTAACAGCAGTAGAAGCAGTTTCAAGAGCACCATTTGCATTAGAAGTAGCACCAGTAAAAAATAGCAATTGGACCAGTTGTAAAATAAGTGGCAGCTGTATCAGTAGTAAAATACCAGCCACAAAAAGATTTAAAACAATAGATTTTTTTTATTCTGCTCTGCGTCTTCAGGATGTGTCAGTCCTCTGCTTTCAGTACAGCTCTTGTGTTTTTCATACAGATCTCTTCACAGAGATTCGCCCTCGGGGCAGTGATGTCATGATTTACTCAGGCCCCTGAGTCTAGACGGTTACACTGGCCTGCAGGGATGTCTTCAGAATACAGAGATGTTCATACAGTGCATTCATTGATTTGTCCTGTATCCATTTCAGCTCCGTTTTCTTAAGACAAACACAGTGTTTGCCCTTAGGAGACCAGCTGAAGTCACAACAGTGATGAATAGAACAGCATTAATCCACTACTCCAAAGAATGCATTACTCTTGTGTTCTCCTGAGTCATACGTCGTCAGTTCATGTGTCTGTTGCTGCAGAGCACGAGATCCCTCCCAGATTGTTAGCTCAGCCACATAAAACCCTGAAAAACTCCAATCATCTCTAACCCAACGATTACCTTTTTATTTTGCTGAGCGTGCTCTTTAAGAGCAAGTTACACTGAGAAAATAATGAGAATGAAGAGTCATCACAGAATTATAGACAAGATACGGGCCTTGAATTTACAGAAATGATTAAGTGTTTTAATTACAGGTGACACTGCAGATTATTCAATGAGATTGCTGCACTAATAGTAAAGGCAGTATATATACTAATTTAATTAATTGAATTAACTAATTTAAGTAATTTACCATGTGACTTACAAAACACGAGTCTTAATACGATGTTAAAAACAACCCTACATAAAAAGTGTGTGCATGTGAAGCTGGCCACATGCCTCTGGGGAAGTGTAGTCTTGTTTACATAAAGGTGGTTTGTATTACACACAGATGCTGATTGAGTTACAGTGAATGTTTGTGTTTCTCCTTTACTGAAAAGTAAGCTGAGATCCACTACTGTCATGTGAGACACAAAAGAACTACACACCTAAACGTCTCATTTACACCTGCCGCTGTTGTGAAGGCAGCTTAGATATACAGCCAAGAAAAAGATAAATAAGACTACAAACAGGTAGGAAGTCAGATCAAGTGGACTTTCACTCGGAGTGATTAGTTTCCTGCTAAACTCATGGTACTTTCTTTGCTCAAGCATACAGTCACCAATACATTTAGTTTTTGAGTGTTGGATGCTGAAGTAAACTGTCAATGGAGGTATGTCCCACTTGATATAAAATGTCCATTTCAACTTAGTCTAAACAGCAACATCTCCTGTATCAAGTGACCACACATGCTTTTAAGTGCCAGGAAGCTGACCAAGACATAAGAGGAGGCTAAACCAAACAGACAGGCTGGCTATGCCCGCCTACCTCAGATCTATAAGTCATCACCATTAACACAGAGGGAGGCCCTGCTTCTCATTGAAGGTGTTTTCTGTCAGTATCAAAAATCAATAACAGAAAATGTAGTTTGGAGATAATATATCTTTACATGTTAAGCTGTAAATAGGATGGACATTGAGATGAGGCTGTGGATATGAAGCTGATTATTCCTCCAACGTCTTTGCATAGCAACTCAAGTTAGTATAGTATTAGTTAGTAGTAATATTACACATAATGACAGTTATAAGCAAATGATAAAGTGCTCTGCAGACAATGATGACACCAACAATCATAAATCTACAGTATAGTAGTAAAGCTTGAGGACGAGCATAGATATAAATAAACTATAGATAAGGACTGGTTAAGGTTAGCCACTAAAACAATTAGCTGAGTTTAGGAAAATATTGTGGCTTTGGGTAAAACCACTCTACAAGTCTAGCTCTACGCTAACAGCTCTGTGAGGCTGCATCTGGGCATAGCTATGCTTTTAAGCTAAATGCTAGTCTTACATGACCAGGCCTATTTCCACAGCACCCATGCTGTGTGTCATGCTGGTGATAAAAAAGCAGAGGCTTGTTCGTATTTCTTTAAACCAATCACAACAAACCAACACATTATCATAGAAATCTTTCTAATAGTAAGATATTTCTGTCTTGACCAAAGTGGTGGACCAACCAACAGACCAGCATTACCATCCATAGAGCCTCCATAGAGTCTGTGACAATAACCGCATGGTCGCAACACTGCATGTTATGCTTCCCATTATTTTACTCTGCCTCTGACTGGACAGCAAGCCAGAAACACAGGCCCTGGTTGGTTGACAGACTGACAGTGGCCGACTAATAACTGTTTTAAACATGGACAAATGTCTACATACTCCCAGAAAACACCCAGTGTTGGATTTATTACGGATGTTGCTGGATTAAAAAGCCTGTGGCACGATGCCAACATTACTTTTCCTGCTCAGCTTCCAAACTTTCACTTCAGGGCTAACTCCCATCACTTTACCAGCAGTTAAGAAATAAGAAACAACCCTCTGTCACCGGCAGTAAAACCACATAACAGTGAGGATATGTTACTTTTTCTCTGCACTAGGAAACAGCTACACCGTAACAGCCCTAACTCAAGTCTCCAACATTGAATTCAGATGCACTGCACATTCATCCACTTCCTGACAAACTGCTTCCTGCCTTGCATTTCATGCTGCCAGCTTGTAATAAATGTTTCCACTAAGTTGCATGTTGTGTGGGTTTGTAGGGCAACTTTATGTGTAAGTAATGTGAAGTGGCTTGTTCGTGTACTTTCATGAGTCTGCTTTAACGAGTCGACTGTCTTCGTAAGCAAGCTAATCAATAGAAATGCTGTCTAATGGTCTCCATCATCAATAATAGAGTAAGGCTGAGAATACAGCTCTACAATATTCAGCATCTCAGAGAGCATGTATCTGTTTATTAATATCCCTGTGTATTTGTTTCATCATTCAACTTGGTAACCGTACACACCTGAATCACAACACAACGTAAATAAGACACTAAAAATGGATCCATACAGTTCAGATGGTGCCACAATCTTATGTAATGCCTGAGCCAGACACACACCAACAAAACTTTACAGTGTATCATGCTCTGAAAAACAAGACCAGTGCTGACTTGTTGGTAAAATATCTAAGGCTGGATTCTACTTTTCATGGGTGCTCTGAACATTTCTGGTAAAACAGCTGCTTTAAAAGAGTGGTTGATGATTAACTTTCTGTAAGAACTTCAATAGTCTCACACGTGTTCAAGGAAAATGTTTGGTGACTAGAGTTACTGCTCTGCTTGATTAAATGACCAGGATGGAAAAACAGTGTTTAGTTAAAAAGGTTAGTTCCTGTTTTGATATGCATTCATTGGGTAATAATGATTAAAAGTAAATGGCCCAGGAGGATGTGTACTCTTAATCTGCATTACATCGTTGCTGTGATTCCATGTATGTCGAGATGGTCTCTCAGATTATTACCCTTGTGACTCATCATCTTTATCATCGATTTAATGAAGCATCCATAATCAAATAAATGTAGGAAGTGGATTGAATGAAGAAACTACTGAATGTCCCGACAACAAGTGTACGGATTTACAGGAACAAACCAACAACTCATCTGTATTCTATTGTCAAAACACAAAAAATGGGAAATTCTCACACTCCCACAAAGCACACATTTCCCTGCTTCAGCATGATTCAAGCCACCTGATTGATGAAATAATCAGCGGCTGTGGTTAAAAGGGGTGATGTCACTGGACACATAATGCAGCTACAGCATTTACAGTACATTAACGGATGGGGTGAAAGCCTGAGATGGAGCCAAAGTTTCCTTGGTTGGACTACCTTAGCCCAGAACTCTGAATGAAGGACTTAAACCAACAAAAACACCACTTTGTACAGAAACACACTTTTACGGGCAAGCCTTGTGTGATTTACCATTCTCTGAGGGACAAAACATCAACATCTGTATATGCTTTAGACAAACTAGTGCAAAAGCAAATACTAGAGAAAGATCCCCCTGCACTGTGCTCTGCATGTGCATGTAAATATACACTTACCATGGCAGAAGGTCTGTTGACTGAGGGAACTTTTTCTACCAACAAAGCAGATTTAGTTTGAAGAAAAGATATAATTATTGTTTTTATCCAAAGGTGCAATTTCACATGATACTCCAGTATCAGCATTTTTATTAAATGTGTCATATGTCAGTGTGTGTGCAAAAAAGGGAAAACTGTGGTTTTTCGCACTTCGTTGAAGGTGTGAAACCTGATGTCTTTCAGATTACAGAGAAAAGAAACTGCATGGACAGACCACCCGTGAATGCAACAGATAGTATTCATGTGCTTGAAGCTGCTGCAAACCCTCGATTAACCTCAGAATCTCATCACGTGCTCTTCTCTGCATCCTAAAATACTTTCATTGAGCTGTTCGCTTGACTAGGAGAAGCTCATCTTCTGCCTGTATGCTCCAAGGACAGCTCACGCTCACCACAGCAGCCACCACTGTGCGGTTTCATTTGGGAATAATGCCCGGTGTCAGGTACAGACCAGTCGCATCCGTGTGACCTTACAGTGTAACAGAGCTCAGCGGGAGATCTGACCTCTGCTGTAACGCCATCTGTTTCAGGTCAGCCTGTGCATTATAACAAATTAATTTCGCTATGTCAGACACACAGGTGGACGTGCTGCCGAATAACTTCATGCAAAACTCATTTAATCCAAAATATTTCTTGAAAATAGATCTTAGAATTTACACGCGTTCAATACGAACATAAATGAGACTTGTTTCATTGTAATATCAATGTTATACATTTTATAGATGCTGCACTAAACTAATTTACTATGTGAATCTGTCACTTTGGTACATAAATATTTCAGCAAATGTCTTGGTAAAACTGGATCATATTTTGAGAAGAGAATGTTTTCTGGTTCCCCCTCTGGTGTCCTCCAACTGCTCTGTGATTTACAGAGTTTCCTGATGGACAGGAAAGTAAAATGCTGTGAACTATAGCTGCTGTTAGCTAATGTTAGCTCAGTTCGTCAGCTGGGCTGCCCAAACTGTGAACTCAGAGCACTAAAGGAGTGTTAGTGTTTGCACCACTAGCATTTTGGACCACCAGGAGCAGGAAGAGGAGGTTTTCAGTAGGGGAATGCTCCCAGTGTTGTAATGTAACAGGGCTCAGCAGCCTCTATGGACATAATAACAGAGGTGAAGAGGACGGTGATGGAAGGAAGGAAAGGAAAAGAAGACCGACACAGACAAGAGTTAATCTGGCACTGACTTTCAGTAACTGGCGAGCGCTTTGTGAAATAAAAGTCTTCTTGCTGTTGGACTAGCAAGTAACATAAGCTGACTGCTACGTCTAGTGTTGTTGCACTTTGACTGTTTTTGATCATAAGTAATATAATCATAACAAATGCATGTGTACAACTCTCTATATTTACCACAATGGGATAGCACAAACTGTAGGGGCGCTAAATCGATAAATTCCTACGAAATGTTGCTCCCTCTGCTTGCCAGACTCTGCTTGAAAAGGTGCTTTAGTTAAAGTTGATAGCAGCTCTATTATCAGAGCAGAATCCCCACAAGGATGCCTTAGACACAATACATGCTTTGTGTACTTCCATGGCAACTCCCAAAGCTGTTCTCCACTTTGCTAACCTACTTTACCTCCATTATCAACCATTCCCAGAAGCTTGTCTCAGAATCTGGGGATAAAAGAATGAGAATGTACAAACATGAAGAAATAAATAAATAAATGCGTTTTTCATAAAGTGTCCAACACCTGTTGTTTTGCTCAACATCCCCAAACAATTTCAAGGCTTTCGTCAAAAAAAAAACAATACATGGAAGCAACATGTTGCAACAAGCAGGATGTGGTGCAGGATGTGGGGTTTATAAGAACTGATTACCGAGCAGCACCAACTACGTGAGATGGCACAGCAGCGTCTCCAACGTCCACAGCGGCTGCTCGTTTCTCGTGTGGAGGGTGGAAACGCTGCGTCCACTCCCCGGCTACACCAAAATCCCTGATGTACGCACCACATTTTCACGGTGACACACACAGCCTCTAAAGCTGTCCATAAACAAGCACACGGCTGTATGTTGGGTGCTCAGTTCCCCCCTCACCGTCCTCCATCACCGAGGAAAAGTTTATATACGTCGAGGCTTCAGTGCGCGCTTCACTGAACCAGGCGGTGACAGACACGCTGGCAAAAACTGTTCCCGTGTTAAAAAAGGAGCTTACCTTTGAACTGCAGCGAGTTACCGGTCCGTATTTTCACAGTTCCGCTTATGGACTCTCCCGGCCCGTAAACCACCTTATTGTTGGTAAAAGTAATATCAAATTCTTGAAGCTTTCCCATGGCTCCTCTCCGCTACTCCGCCGCTCTGCGTCTCTACAAAGCTCTGCGCTCTCACCTGCTGCCGCGAGCCCCCGCTTAGAGACCAGTGACGTCACTTTGACCACCCATTGAAAGTAACGGGGAGGGATGATAACTGATGTACCCTGTGCTTTATGGACTCTCTTTTATATAAGGCTGTTGCAGGATCTCTTGTGGTAAAAAAAATTCGCTGTCATTCTCAGACATTTTATGGCAGATCTCAAACTGTACAACGTCATAAATAAAACAAACACAAACACAAATCCTCCATAAATTTGATTTGATGCACTTCATAGAAGGACTTTATGCTGATAGTGTTTTCTTTCTGCATGACTGTTGCTGGACTGCTGATTAAGAATAGGTGTTTACTGTACAGAAAATGTATTTCAACTATTATTATACACACACACACACACACACACACACACACATATATATATATATATATATATATACCAAAAAAAATCCCCAAATGCCATTTAATATTTAATCTTCATCATTTATTATTTATTCATTATTTACTTGAAAGTCAGGCAATACTCAAACTGTAACATATTAACCCTTAGCATACTACATGTGCAGAATTATGTCTGATTTGACAGTACTTCTTTAAATAATAAAGCAGGATGTTACTTCACGCTTCCTCAGAAATAAAGACGTATTCCCCACCCATCATTATTACAGATGCTTATGTTATCATTGGCTGCTTCCGGGACCTAACAACCCCCTTATTCTTTCACTCTCTATACAATGCGAGCAGCTTTTCTATGGTAGAATATTCGTTGTGCCCATTTGTTGTGTAGTAATGTCATTAAAGTAATTCAGGGATATGCAACATGTAAGCCCAAAACTGAAATAAAATGTGTCTTAAAACTGGTCTTTCACACAGGGTCCCCTCTCAAGATAAGATCCCAGCATATTATTGGTTAACATACAGACATGCATAGTTTCTGGCCCCTGGGGAAGTTGCATTCTTTGCATCTAATCCAGCAATGTTTACAGTGCTCCAATAATATCTATTTTGCATTGTTGTATGATGGGAGAAACATGTCTGTAAATATCCCACACGCTGGCATTTTAATGCAACACACTAAATACTGAAAACACAATGCTTCCCACAACTCATACACTTCCCATCTCTGCATATACTTCCTGTCTCTGAAAGTACTTCCTGTCTGTGACAGTACTTCCTGCCTGAAAGTGCAACATCAGCAGCTGGAGCAGGTGTAGCAGTTATAATGTGGTGCATAAAAGGCACACGGTAAAAGGTCACAGTTCTCATCATGGAGCTTTAACATGTTGCATTTACCAGAAGACAAAAACACACACAGAGGCAGACATTATAATAATCTCTCTCTCTCTCTCTCTCTCTCTCTCTCTCTCTCTCTTTCTCTCTATTTTTCTGTCATCATCTCACCAGGCTGCTAATATTCCTGGTAAATGCTCTGACACAGATGTTTCCATGACAACAGACAAACACCATGGTTGCCAAGTTACTGCCTGTATCCATGGAAATCTGGTATGCGGTGGCATCTGATCTGGTCTAAAGAATCCTTCTTTTTTGTTTACTCATGTTGCAAAAACCTCCCCTCAGACAGCTTGAATAATGAGTCATTTTGACAGTGTGGGATTGAAAGTGAGATGATCGCATGTCAGGAAGTAGCAGCATAAAATGTTGACGCCATATGTCAAATATACTGAGCAGCAGGCTGAGGTGAATCCATGCCAGTACTGACAGTATAGTGACTAGACAACCTCATTCATGTCTTTTCTGCCTGCCAACATCTTATTGTTGTTTTTTTTGGTTTATCGGCACACCTCATCCCTTCTTAAGGTGCTACACAGATGGTTCTGCTTTGTTCTGACATTCTGACCTTATTGTCAGGTGGTTCTGACTGGTGAATTAGAATTGTTTAAACGTACAGTCATGATGAAACACAGTGAGATGAGAGCTATAGCAGTGGCTCCACCTGGTGGACATTTGCCAGAAACCATTTACATCCGTTCCACTCCAGTAATGAGTTTGCCCAGTTGATTGTAGTCATTTTGCTGAGCGTACAATAATATACAATACTAATTGTGCCATACAAGAAACTGGCAATAAATACCTCAAAATCAACACTCAGTATAATATGAATATGATGACCAAACAATAAGAATGATCCACTTGCTAGATCACTTAAAACTTTAATTTCAAAATCTATCACTTATTTTTATCAGGGCTGTAGGGGGGTAGAGCTGATCCCAGTTCCTCATTTATAAAATCTGCATGTCTTTGTACTGTGGGAGGAAGCCGGAGTACCCTCAGAGAATCCACGGAGAACATGTAAACTCCTCACAGGATGGCCCAAGGCCGGCTGGTGTTTTTGAAACACTAACCTTCTTGCTGTGAGATTTCGTAAATAAAGAGTTCACCAATAAGTGACTTAAAAGCCTATAATAATATGATTTTGCACAATTCTATACTGACACTAATTCATATTTTTCTGATGCATAAACCTGCAGTGTCAGCTACAAACAAAAATTGTTTTGCTAACACATGTCACCATACAGTCTTCAAGATTTATTTTGCCACTTGGAGGCAGCAGAAACACGCTGTAGACACAGTGCTGAGCAAACCTTTTAGCAAACAACTGTTTTAAACAGCCAGCAAACACAATTAGAGCTGTGCTGATGATGTTTTAGCAACTACAAATGCCACTATTTACCAAAACATTGAACTGTCAAGATCAACTTTGGCCTGAAAAAAGCAAAACATCGACAGCAACATGCTCTTGGGTAAATGTCATTTTTGAAAGTTGAAACACTCAAATATGTTCAGGACTCAATGTTCATTCATTCACTGTCATTCATTTTCCAACCCTTTCATAGTTATCAGCATTGAAAGGGGCTGGAGTCAGTCCGAGCTCACACTGGGGGAGGCAAGGACCCTGGACAGGTTGCCAGTGTCATAGGGCTTACATATAGATAAAGACAACCATTCACACCTATGGGCAAATTAGAGTCACCAGTGAACATACATATGTTTGGACTGTGGAAGTAAGCCAGATTCCCTAGGAGAGAACCCACACTAGCATGAGGAGAACATCCACCCAGAAAGGCCCAGCCAACAATGCCAGCAACTTGCTGTGAAGTGACAGTTCTAACCACTGCATTATATAACAGTGCTGATATTGTATTATTTTATAATTGCCCGAATCTAGTTTTAACCTGTTGTGTTTTTAATTTTGACTTTTTAAAAATGCTTGATTTCTGATGTTTTGTAAACAAACAAGTGAACAAGACAAGTACAGCAACATTGTGTCTTTATTTCACTTCACCCAACACACAACACAAGTTTTAAGAAACAATGATTCATGTTTCATGTTTCGGCTCAGATCTGCTGTGACTTAAATTGATTAATAATATAAATAACAATAAACATTAACACATTTCTTCATCATGCATGGACTGATCTTTCAAGACATCAGCCCAGAAGAAGTATGGTATATTTCTATTTCTATCTAAGTTTTTTATAGATACAGCAGAGAAAGACAGGGGAGAGAGAGTGGATGACATACAGCAAAGGACCGAAAGCCAGACTGCAGTAAAGACTCAGCCATGTATTGCATACAATCTATATGGTGGCGTTCTGGGACACACAGAACATTTCTCCTACTGGTTCTCCTTTTTATCTTCTAAATCGAGCAGGCAGGTGGTTGCGATCATCTTTGTCACGCAGTATGGATCACAGTTTGCTGCAGGACGGCGATCCTCAAAGTAGCCTTTCTTCTCTTGGCCCACCTGGCGAGGGATGCGAATGCTGGCACCCCGGTTGGCCACTCCGGCAGAGAAGTCGTTGATGTTTGAGGTTTCATGTTGACCTGTGAGACGTCTCATGTTGTCCTGACCTCCATGAGGGTCATACACACGGATGTGCTTATCGTGTCTTTTGCTCAGCCTGTCGATGGCCTCCTCGATGTATCTGTCATCAGGGGAAGAACATAGACAGTTGAAGTATGGATGGTTGCTGCAGTAACTGTCTGAATGAATGCTGTCGGCTTAAAAGCTGAAGTGATAAAAGTTTCATAAATTGAAGAGTTTATCAAAAAGCATCTGAATAATTATAATAATATAACTTTGCACAATTCTATACTGACACTAATCTCCTTCTTTCTGTAAAGCAACAGTGCTAACCACTGCAGCATTGTGCTGCCCAGTTGGAAATGTATAAAACATGTCTATAATTGTTATTTAATTGGCTTGGATTATCCAACACTAAATTATTATTAATTGTTACAATTTAAAATTATGAATTACAGTTGTTACAAGTTTCAAATGAAATATTTACTCACGGCAGTCCTCCTTCTTCCCTCATCTTATAGGTGCTGACATTCGTGTGGCAACCAGCACCGTTCCAATTGCCTGTAACTGGTTTGGGGTCCAGTGTTGCAACAACACCAAAATCTTCACACACACGATACAGCAGGAAACGTGCGACCCACAGATGGTCGCCCATCTCAATGCCCTCACAGGGACCCACCTGGAACTCCCACTGAAAGAAGAGATAGGTAACAAAAAGAGGACAAATAAGGACAGTGTAGGTGGGAAGAGTAAAACTAAAAATGGACAAAGATCAATTCAAATACATAGTTGTGCCAAAGTGAAAACATTTACTAGTCACTGTGCATTGTAATGACGGCGACACTTACCTGAGATGGCATAACTTCAGCATTGGTGCCATAGATTTTGATCCCTGCATAGAGGCAGGCCTTGTAGTGGCACTCTACGATGTCCCGTCCAAAGGCATTTTGTGCCCCGACCCCACAGTAGTAAGGTCCTTAAAGTGGATGACATGATGGAAACTTGTTAAGACAAAATAAATGTTTTTGTAAGGTTTTGTATGTGACCTTTGTTCCTTTGTTTGAGAAACAAAGTTCTAATAAAACATTTTTTTTTTTATCTGAAACGAGACTCGGAGGGAAGTGTCACAGTTTCAAGTAGGATAGAGCTTTTTTTGGGATAATGTTAACATTAAATACGTTATTAACTATGTAAAAATAAATAAATAAATAAAAAGGACTGTGTGTGTGGGTGTGTGTTGTTGTTTCTCCCCACCCCTCTCTCTCTCTCTATCTCTCTCTCTCTCTCTCTCTCAGCACAGAGGAGACCTCAGGTGAGACTTATTGTCTTAAGGAGGTGTCTCTGTCTTGTCTCTCTCTCTACTTTTTTCCTGCAGGTGACCTGGTGAGGAGGTTGAGGCTCTGGTTTTTCCCATGCCAGGAGTCTGTTGAGCCGTTTGGTTTTGTTATTTTAGTTTTGGATCGGAGGTTCCCTGGTAGTCCTGTTTTCGGTCTTTTCTCTTCATTTATTTAGTGGGTTGTAGGCAGGTTTAGTTTTGGGGGGGATGCTGGGTGCGACGTTGTTTTGTTTTCTTTGGGGAATTATTTCGTTTGTTTTGAATTAATAAAGATTCTTATTGTTTTAGTGGCAGCTTTTGTCTTTATGTTTTCTTTCAATATGTTTTAGGCCTAGCAAGCCCTTAAGGTCCGTAACAACAAGGAAGAGAAGGGATTGCAATTACACCACTAAATGCCCCCAGATATTACACACTGTTCCTAAATACTTTTAGTACAAAGTGAATACTTTGAATAACTGTCAAACAGCAATACATTTTCAGTAATTTTTTCGTATATATGAAGTTAACAAGATAAAATATTCATTTACCTTGGGGTGCCGGGTATCCATTTGAGGGCCAATTAAAAGGATGTCCATCCACTCCTAAGAGCGTGTACTCCTGCTCCATACCAAACCAAATGGAGTGCTCTTTAACCTCTTCCATTACTTTGTTGCAGCTTATTCGATGGTTAGTTTCTAGAAAATGAAGGAAAAAATGGGTCGATCTTGTTCATTCTGAACTTATTATGACTTTTGGGGATAGAAATGTGACAAATGTACCTGCAGGTAAGCGGTTGTATTTGAAGACCTCACAGAGAACCAGTTTGTTTGGGTCAAGGGTGAATGGGTCTCTGAACATGCAGACGGGAATGAGGTACATGTCACTGTTGGAGCCTTCAGCTTGGTATGTACTCGAACCATCAAAGTTCCACTCAGGAATGTCTGACAAGATGTATTCACCAAAAGAGATGATTTGTGACAGTCTGTGAAGCATGAAACCTGTCGTGCTAGCTATTTTAGCTCTGATGTCAGAAACAAACAAATATAGAAGGACAGATGGAAGAAATGATAACGTACAACTTCGCTTTCTGAACTCTAAATCTGTAACTCAAACAATATGAATACTCCATTGTAGTGCACTGAACAGTAACAAATATTTGTTCTTCAGCTAAGCCTGCATCAGAATGCTCTCACGCCTATGTGTACCTGAGCTCTTCAGTTACAGGACTTAAATATCTTGACAGCTTATTCTCATATTTATATACTGTAATCTATTAAAGGCTGAAAACTGACTCAATATACTGTAGTCAACTAAAATATTCAGCTTTAATATGACTCCTACACACACTTTAAAGTATTAATTAAAACATAAAAAGGAGGTCATTTACCTTCTATGGTTTTTGGCTCACTGTCCAGAGTTCTGGTCTTGTTGCGAAGTCCCTCTCCGGTGCCATCGATCCAGATGTATGTTACCTGGCACTTCTCTCCCTGAGGCAGGCTCATGTAGTGCTGGCGCACAGACTTGTCGAGGCAGGAGCTCATTGACATCGATGCCATGGTCACCTTTGATTAGAGAAGCAAAGGTGATGTTTGTATGACATTATGTCAGCTCCAGTGTTTATGTCCTGGGTAACTAAGCCAACTTTCTACCTTTCTAACCTACTTTACTTTCTTGTTCTGTCTTTATTTTTTATTTTTTTGCTTTCTTTCACTCCTTGCCTAACCTGTGTGGAAATACCAAAACTGGAGATACACGTTTTGGATAAGCAAGTGAAACTAAACTACACTGTCAATTTAAAGTAACTCAGCTGGGTTTCTGTTTGGATTGGATAGAAACCTGCATGATATGAAACACACTGCTCTCTGAACCTCTGACTCATTTAATCTTTTTGGTTACTTTTTCTTTCACTTCCTTCTTTTTGACAACATGCAGATGTCATTCCAACTGCGCTCAGGCATTGAAAGCAATAAGGGGTCAATATTATACTACTACTGTACTATTCACTTAAAACAAATACTTATGTGTTTAAAAAAAAACTATTAGGAGAGCCAGTAAAGGATTAAAACATTTCTTCTTTAATCTTTATTATATTATAATCTATTTTATTTATTTACTTTATTCACAGACAAAATAAAAATCTTTTTTTGTCAGTCGACCTTTACTTTTACTTCACTCAACAAATTCATCACTAACTTTAGTATTATTATATTCTATACTGGTTAGTCCAGGCAGCTTGAAGTGTATCACATTTTAGGAATGACCAAAGCTGAGCAAGAATTGCATCAGACTATGCCTCACTTAACATGTAAAAAAACATACAAAATAAACATTTGCTACAAACATAACTTAAAATAAAATATAAATAAATATAAAATAAAACAAAATTATGAGAATAGTATTGGTCAGAATGCACAGTGTTGTTCAGCAAAACAAAGATAATACACAATAATAGACAGAAGAATACTCACGGTGTAGTGGTGACTCCAGGTGTAGTCTCGCGTCAGTAAGACAGCTCAGTGTGTGACGAGCCTAAACCAGTTTCTTGTATTTAACTGGAATGTAAATCACCACGCTGATGACAGAGGGTCACATGCTCTGTGCTGTAGTTAATTTGACATTTCAAGGAGGTATGCATTTACGTGTGTTTGATTTATGTTTCCATTACACAGAGACTACATAGAGTTACATACAGTACATGTTACTTAACGCCTTTGACTTTAAGCAAAACCAAATCTGTGACAATCTTTAAACATTACTGATTCTTCACTGCTAACAAAACTATTCAAGCCACACACATCCATTCTGTATATTTTGTGTATATTTCAATTCTTCAAAAATCAACTCATCCTGTGCTCTGTGTGTTACAGCAGACAAACAAAAACAATACATCAGTTGAATCATTGCGCAAGCATGCTGAGATGGACACAAACTCCCATGAGAAATAGTAATGACCACCCACATTTGGCAGCAACACCTTCTGCTGATAGTGTCTGACTGCTGTCTGCTGAGCCGAGAGTCTTGCAGCTCAGTGAACACAATTAGGAACTAGCAGCAGCCTATATGCTCAGTTTCCGTCAGGTTAGCTGTCCTGAGATCAGGCAGGGGGGCAGAAATTTGACAACTCCTACAAAAAACAGTACAGGTCACATGGGACACTGCTGGTGCGTTAAAGTGCGTGATGTGTGTACAGAACTGAGCAAAGACATAGACACGCAAAGCTGCTTAAAGAATAAATGTCCACTTTTCAAGGACAAAGAAAAATGTCCCTGTTGTAACTGGATCGACCCAGGTGGTTAATAATTTATCTAAGTCTAATTATGTTTTCTTTTATATTACCTACATTTATTTTCTTTATTTATTCAGAGCAATGGTATCAGTGTTATATCTTCTGTACAGATTAATCTGAGATTGTTGATCATCTGTTTTTTTTCACAACTAGAAGGTGAAGTTTTCATCCATCCATCCACTGGTTTATTTCTCTACTGGATGGATTTGTACCAAATTTTGTCCACTGATGGTTCCCACACGATGTATCCTCAAGACTTTGGTGATCACCTGGCTTTCCCTTGAGCACCACCACCATGAGTTTGAATTCATAGTTTTCAGTGGATTGTCTCAACATTTGTTGGACAGATTGCCAAAAAATGTGGCACAGGACTTGTAAGAGATGACTACTATGATGGTGAACATGGTAAACATTAGATCTGTTAAACATGAGCATGTTAGTATCCTTAAAGCACCACAGTGCTTTAGTGCACCTTTAGTGTCATGGAGCTGCTTGCATGACTGTAGACTATTGGTCTTGTTTTGATTCATTTATTGTCTCTGGGACAATAGGAAATTATCTATATGTGATATTTAAAAGAAGGATGATTGCCAAGACTGTGCATGGCTTTTAACGAAACATGAAGTGCTTTGTAACTGTACTTGTGTAGTTATGGGTGTGATCCAGGCCACTAACAGTTAAGTGATGAATCACCTGACATTCACCTGTTCCAATTTGACTACAAATTATAGGACTTGATTTAATTATTATTGTTGTTGTTGTTGTTGTTGTTGCTGCTGTTTCTGTGAAGGGTGAAGAGGCAGACAGGTAAGGCTATTAGAGAGGCCAGTTGTAACCTGATCATAACCAGTAGACAACCACTTTGCTAAACATGAATGAGGAAGATAATTATAACGGGTGAAACGTTTGATCAGCTGACAAGATATCATATCATACAATTCTGATCATTTTCTGTGGATGACTGTCACTGGATGAGCTGGTTGTGCTGTCAACACCCTCTGTTCCCAGCAGAACAGAGCATGATGTGCAACATTCCTGTTATAACTGGGAGTACCATGCAACAACAACAATGACGTTCAAAACAACTCTGCGTTGTGAGTACTAAAGTCACCCTAATCATAAAAAATCAAAGACATTCCCCTGAATGGCCAGTATCAGCAGTTTAAAAAAATGAAAGGGAATGGAATTTTGTTATGTGTTCAAAATATTCAGAAATGACATTTGGCCTGAATGTACAAACCAGCCTTTCTCACCAGGTATTATGTGAGACATGTTTAGCACACCCACATATTCTTACACTCGGAGGGGGATGGTGTCCTCAAATAGCCACTTAAGGCTGGCTACAAAGTGAGTCAATGACAATGACAATGACGTCATGGATAAGGCCGTACGTTTTTGTATTGTCTATGGTTGAAAGCCTTTCTATGCACCCCACCTATCCTTTATTGTGGCAAAGAAACCAATGCCGAGTTAAGGTTGGTATTATAGTTTGCTACTTAGTTGTCAGTGTACAAAAATTACTCAAACAGGAATGAATTATATCTCATGTTCAGGCAAGAGAATCTTGAGTGCTCACTGTTGAATGTTATTAAGACTTTTTGAGAACCTTTGTCCCAGACACTATGTTAATCGACAGACCTCTCTGTTGATATATAAAGACTATAAGACTCACTTTGGGGTGTTTGAGAGGACAGAAGAGCCATATTCATTAAACTTGTTGCAATTCACTCAGAAAATTCTGCTGTCACTTGGCCCATTTATTTTACCCATGCTAACAAAGTGGTCAGGCCAGCGCTTTGGTTCAGACTGAAATATATTACCATTATATTTTGTGCATTCATGGTCCCCAGATGATTAATCTTGCTGACTTTGGTGTCCCCCTGACTTTTTGCTCTGGCGTCATCACCTGATCAAAATGGGTTTAAAGTGAAATAAGTAAAACGCAAACTTTCTTGACTCTGGATCTTACAACCAAATACCTGCATGACACCCCCATCCGCCTCAGCTGTACTTTGTGCTTAGTGCAAATGTTTGCATGCTAACAGGCGAAGAGTTAACAGTGAGCTAACCGCAGTGTATTCATACTACCTGTACTACCATACAACTTTGCAGAGCTGGTTGCGTGGCTGCAGAGTCTTCTTATAGGACTCTCAGGTAATATTTACCTTATGTTCAGTATAGCTGCTCTTTGTTTGGGAGTAGGCGTTATTTCTCCGTCACCCAGTAGTGACAGACATATACATCGTATCAATGTCATTTTAAAAGGTTGCCAGAAGCAATTAAATTTTATTACCTTTTTATTTTATAGTACACTGATCTCAAACACAGAAAGCAATACAAGGCCTAACCTTTAACTATAAATAAGCTGGAAACATAGTGATTGCATGGTGCATCTTGAAATAATAAACATGGAGTTTGCTGACATGGTTTTTGTTATGGAATTTTCTATTTTCTCTTCCCCGGAGTTTCTGTGCTCTCTCTCGGCTGCTGCTGTGATCCTGCATATATTATTACTGTTATTATTGCTACCATATCTCCATTACAGTTTATAGCTAGTTAATGATTTACTGCTGATGTGCATCTGTGTCTCTCTATCTCTATCACAGGTTCCACTGCTACTGTAATCATTTTATCATTCATTGTAATTTATTGTCTTTTTATCATTCATTGTACTTATACAATATGTTTGTGTTGATTTGTTCTGTACACGTGACATCTATTGCACGTCTGTCCGTCCTGGGAGAGGGATCAAATGCCCCATTGTGCATTTCAAATGAAAGGTAAAACTAGATCAGGCCTGCAAACAACAAGTTCACACTCAGAAGTCACTTGAATATTAAATCCAGTTTATTAAGTGTTAATCCATGTCTGCCTTCTCTCTTCATTAGGCTTTTCTCACGATGCGACCACTCTTTCTCAGGTCCCTCCCTCCTCTGTCAGTCCTGACAGACTGGCTGCTAGCCCTCCAGGCTCCCTGACACACCTGGACACTGAGGAGGAAGTACAGGTGATTGCAGTAAGAATACTGGAACAACCTGAGTAACTTGATGACGCAACTTCATATCAGAAAATCATTCAACCAACATCAGACTCCAGGTGGGGCAACAAACAGAGACAATGCATAGCTTCTTTCCAGTTTCCCTTAAGCCATCATTTATTTTTTTTATTTTTTTTTTTTAGAAACTTTGATCACGTTGAACGTGAAATTACTTCTCCGCATTTAACCCATCCAGGCTGGCACCTGTTGGAACACATACATGCACATGCACAAGGTCACACGCTCAAATTGACAGATGCCAGATTCACACATCCGGGAACAGCATGCCAAATGTCATTGTGTGACCTCACTAATGCAAGAGTCTTTTAATGTTAGGGGAACATTGAAGGACCACATTTACCAAATATCAATGGGTTTTTACATATAGATAAAGTTTCAGACTATCAAACCTCATCACCTTTAGCACAGGAAATTGTGATTATCCATAAGTGTTAGAAAAATGCACTGCCATGTGCTTCGAACTCAAGAATCACTTACTGTTTTTTGTTTTTTTAAGAGGGGAGATGAAAATTGCTCGGACGGCCTCAAGTAACATAGTCCAAATTATTAAACTTCGTGATAACACGTGGTCATACAGTATATGATGACAGCTGAGCAAGTCCCTTTAACTGAACAAAGCCATGAAATACAGTCCAAAGCAACAGGAAGAAATATTAGTAAGTGAATCGTTTTGAATATATGTGTTCATGCTCAAATAAAGTTCTATATATTTGAAAATCTGTTTTGTTTTGGTGAAAGTACATGGCTTTTTAAAATATTTTATTTTATTATTATATTTTAAAATTATTTTATTTATTTATTTTTTTTGATTGATATCAATTTAAGGGTTATTAATTAACATAAATGTCTCAGTTGTTCAGATAATTTAATTCAGAACAGCAGTGAATCCATATTTACCTAAACATGTTGGTATGTTATCTACATCCAGATGTCAAACCAGATCACACACACACACACACACACACACACACACACACACACACACACACACACACCTTGAGCGCAGCAGAGGTCCAGCAGCTCGTTTGCGGGGCTTGGCGCTCTGTCTCCGGTACTGCATCCAGCCGCACACCAGCTCGTGCGCGATCATCACGTAGAGCAGGAAGATGAGCACGGCGGGATCCATTCAGCCGCACGCGCCGCTGGATGAGAACCGGGTCGTGCAGATAAAATCGGTCCAGATGAGAGTGAACAGCCGCCAGACAGAGCAGGCTGGCGATCTTCTGCAGGGTGAGGGATGCTGAATGATGATGATGAGGAGGAGAGGGTCTTCGGTGACCAAGTTGCCTCTTGTTCACTCCAACTTTAGGCACTCAGGTCGCGAGACACCAGCTGCTGCCGCTGCGGTGGTCGCCCGCACTCCACCCATGACAACCCTCCATCCTCCTAAATCATCAGTTCATCCGAGTGAAAACGGTGATTTTTTTCCTCTCCTCTGTCTCACTGACAACAGCTGAGAATCACGGTGACAACAGCAGAGAGGGGACATCGGAGGATGTTGCCGTAGAGACGCGACCGTTGCTAAGGACATGATGTCGTCATCCCCTCTTCCTAAAGATGAACGAGGCATTTGACCATATCAGAGCCGTGCAGGGAGCGACCAGTCAGGAGTACGCATGACTGCTTTAGGCTACCATTCATCATCTAACCATTGATTATTTGCATTGATTGCATTTCCATTGATTATATCAGTTTTACTAATCTACTCTGTTGTCTCAAATGTAAATAAAATTGTAAAATCTGCTGTATGCGCTCATCGGCTGAAGCCCATGTCTGATCATCAAGTATAAAAATACAATTATTAAACAGAAAAGCAAGAAAATATTTATATATGAGGGCATGATCAGAAGATAGTTGATTTTTTTAATGGATCAGTTAAAGGTCAGTTAATTGACACTGGTGAAGAACATTTCTGCACTCATTTCGACACATTTAAAATGTGACTTTAAAACACCCATAACAAACAAACAAACAAACATAATGATGAGGATTTTTTTATTCTTTTGAGGACAAATGTTTATGAGTGAAAAAGCACACCAATACCAATGTTTCAATGCTCAGCTTGAATTTTATTGATCATCAGAGGTCAATTATATCTCGTTTCACAGCAGAATGAAAATAAACTTCCAACAGATCAAAAGAATATACTCGTCCAAAAGTCTTTTTACAATCAGTTGCATTATGTTACCTTCCTTTAGAACTTTTACACCTTTTATGTATGTCTGTTTTCTTCTTTCCTTTCTCTTAAAGGTCCACTGTGTAGAATTATTAGCATCTTGCTGTGCAGCCCCCTCATGTCACCCTCTGCTCCGAAGAGTTAAGGACAGTGGCTGTGAATATGTTCACTTGAACATATGTCAGCACAGTGTTTACAGGTATACTATTTCAATCTTAAATAAATCTTCACATCGCTCGTTGTCTGCTTGCAACTGTTAGCTAAGGCTTTAACCATATTTAAGAATAGGCGTTTAGAGTTTTTTGTGGCAACTAGCGGTGTATTTGGAGATTTCAACGGCATCCACTCACCCGTTTGTTTCATCTGTTAAAGGAAACTAAGGGGGGATTGTACCTGAAAAATGTAAAATGCAACTCTAGATATAAAAAGGCTCATTCTAAGGTAAGAAAAACATAATGTTTATGCCATTTCATGTAAATAGAACCACTTAATCTGACACATACTGGACCACAACTTTCAGAGACAGATCAGAGATGTGATCCTTTATGCGAGTCAAGGTTATTCACATAATGCAGCTCCATAGTGTCTTTCATTAGACCCTACTCCCTGGTAAACTGTGCCCCCAGTTCAGGTTTCCTGTTGTAAATGTGTAGTCTCCGAGCTAAAGCTGAGATAACCTGTTACTGAGCAAGTTAACAAAGCTCATCCAGACCACAGAAGTTATTATACAACAGATTCCACAGGCTACCTGTGACTACTAAATTGACTTGCAGCTGCACCAATTAGGACTTGATCAGTGTTTTGTGTGTGTGTGTGTGTGTGTGTGTGTGTGTGTGTATGTAGGTACGTTTGTGTGTGTTTGTGTGTCATGTAAGGGTGAAACAAGCAGTTCTTCTGCTGTGGTATCCCCTTCATTATACGAAGCCACCTTAATGTGGCAGGACTACTGCCCCTCCTGCCTCACGCGTTACCATCGATCTGCAGAAACACAAGAAGTGTTGATCAAAATCTGTCCACGAGATGGCCCATTCAAGGTGATAACTTAAACCAATATTGTGTAACTTTTTTTCATAAAATAACAGACTTTAAATCATGTTGATGCTACACTGACCTATCATCTATCATATCATTTCCACTCTGCACCTTGTCCACCTGTTTCTGCAATGACTGATCATACTCGGTATGAGAAGTACGTCACGCTTTATGGCACTAAGTCACACACCACCAACTGTGTCACTTATTGTGGTGAAACTGGATCATATTTTATGGAGGAAATGTTTTCTGATTTCCCTCTGATGTCCTCCGGCTGCTCCTCATCAACAGTCTGTTACCTACAAAATTTCCTAATCAACAGTAAAGTTAACTACAGCTGCTGCTAGCTAATGTTAGCTCAGTTTGTTAGTGGACTGTGAGCTCAGAGTACGGGCAAATGCTGACGGGGAGCGAAACCTCACCAACATCACCAATGGGCACCATGTTGCTTAATATCTGCTTAGAAGTGTAAATAATGTTGGGTATCTGAATATTTTTTCTCCCAAACACTAGTGATAAATAATATTTAATACTCTATACTCACAGAGACATCATTGAAGCCGGCTTCCATTGGATGGTTTTGTGCTGGTGGAACCGACATATGGTCCTGCTGAAATAAACACATGATTTATCATCAGACACACTGCAGAAAAGATGCTGCTAAAATCTGCTACTCGTTTCTTTTAACAATGTGTAATTGTCTTTTGTCATCTGCACTGTGGATTGTAGGTAGATAAGTGGTTGGTTTATTTACTTTATTCCTTTGACAACATCACTAGGGCATGATCCCATAAACATGAGACACAAGGTGTAATAAACCAGAATTATTCTTCATGGCACAATTCTGACTGGATGTTTTTTTAAAGTGTTGTTAAAGGTCTGAATGTCAAAATAACTCACTGTAAGGTCGGCTTCGTATGTTTCATTACTGAAACCAGTATCTGAAGAAGATGATGAAAATGGCACAGGGTTGAGTCCCGATCGGGTACGCAGGTAGTAAACCAGCAGGGCAATCAATGTGGCGATCAGCAGCAGGACCACGATGACGGCTGCCGCAATCCCTCCCGCGTTGTTTCGCTTTGATGGAACTACAGGGAACATGGAAAACATTTTGTTTCCGGTTTTACTAGCGAGAGTGACACCAATTACTGTAAAACCACAATGTGTAATTTTTACTGTTTGTTTTTTGTACATATTAAACAAACAATAAGTCAAATGTTAATCAGTGAGCTGTAGAAGTGCTTGTAGGCTGATTTTCTGAGTCTGCCTTTCCCCCATGCTTCCAGTCTTCCAGGCTAATCTACTGATGACTGTAGCCTTATACAGTGTACAGACATGAAGTAGTATCAATCGTCCCCTCTTGCTCTCAGCAAGAAGGTGAATATATTTCCCAAGATGTCCAACAATTACTTAATAATTATTATTTTTCAGAAACCACTGGCACATCTTACCTTTCACATCTGTGATCATCTTAGCACAGTTGACTCCAATGGTGTACTCAATGTCATCCAGAGCGACAGCACCTGATACGCCTTTGATTCCTTCAAATGCAATCTGCTTACCACAAGGACAAGGCGACAGCAAATACTGGTCAGTCCTGTCAAAGAAACTTGAATATACAAGTTGAAATGTACTCAGCTAAACAATAAAACTTCTCTTAACTGCCATCATTGCTGTCCAAAGTAAAACATTTAGTTATATGCAGAATTGAAACCACCATATCTTGTGCTGTGGAAGAGGCTTACACACAGAGCATAACATCATGTTACAGTTAAGTGTTAGAAGCACTATATTAGTATATACAGTGAGAGTCTGACCTGGTATTCCTCAGTAGAGGTGATGTTGACGTCAAAGCGTCTCCACGGTCCGCTCAGTTCACTCACCACCAGCAGCTGATAGAGGAGACCTTTAGACAGCCTCCACACCTTCAGCTCGCTGTCGGCTGCATACATAATGTTACAAAATACATTGCACACATCCAGACTACATCTGAAAGGTTCACAGTGAGATTAACATGTGGATACAGCAACTAGAGCACAAAGGTTCATTTAGGACATTGATCCTTACACGAGTCTGGCTTGTAGGCCCAGAATTTCAGACAAGTGCCTTTGGTCGGGGGCAGGTGAGGGCTCAGCAACATAGCGTTGTCTTTGACTGCCGTCCGGTTGCTGCTTGGAAAGAACAGGAAGTGACCTGGCAGAAATGAAAGGGAAGTCTATTTTACACATTTCATTCCATGTCCATGTTTGAAACATGTTAGTGGATAAAGAAACTCATAAAATCAGTTTTATGTTTAAAAATGATCAAAATATGTTCTCTCTGCTTCCTGACTCTCAGTGTGAAGATCTTAACCCTCTCTCTGGTTTACCTCTCTCTGTGCCCAGAGTTTTGTCTTCAGCTGGGACGGAGTAGTGCTTCTCTGCCTTTGGACTTGTCAGCTCCCAGTCCAGTTTGTCCATTTTGACATTTTGAGTGTTGCTCCAGCTACACATCCCATTCTCCAGAGTGCACTTTGAACCTGAGGTATTTAACAGAGTAAAAATAGACATTACTGTATAATCACAAACCTCTGTGTAACAGTTTTTCTTTTCTTTTTTCCTCTTGGTTTTGCCCTTAATTCTAATTTATAACTCCAACTCACCAACTCAATGCAAATGTGGGAAACCTCAATGGTTTAACAAAGATTTGAATGAATAATAACAAAAACAAACAAAATTGTACCATGTACCTGCGCACTAGTCTAAATATCTTGGGCTGATACAAACCTTGATCTTCACATGGGTGAGCTGAAAGGAAGATGTCATCAACTGCAATATGAGTGTTCTTTCCTCCAGCTCCGACCGCCTCAAACTCCAACTGCAGAGCAGAGTAAAACACCACGTTATCTTGGTCTAAACAATACACATGAAATCCTGCATGAAGTGATGATGGGTCAAATTCTGCTGGAGAGATGGAAAGTGTGGATTTTAAAGGTATTTAAATGTATCTCTGAGATAGAGAGGCATGTTTAAATTTACAAAACAGAAACTGTACCTGCCAGTCCACAGGGTTATCCAAGATGTTGCCGCTGCCATGACGCCAGACGTCTCCCTGGTCCAGACTGTTAGAGAAGATCTTCACTCTTTCTCCCTTCAACAGCTTCACATACAATGTCAGAGAACCTGCAGAAGTGTACACAGTTACTGTATACTTTGTTTTTTGGTCATTTCTATGTGTGTTTTGGTGTGTAAAGGCATCTTACCAGGATTCTCTCCTCCTATGTGATACCAGAAATGGACGCACTTAGTAATTCCTTGGTGAACAGGGGAGGTAAGGACAGCTGTTTTACCAGGAGGAAGGATGTTGGCTCCAGTGTTAGCCATCATGTAGAAGCCTAAGGAACCAAGCAGGCAGAGGAAGATCACAATTCACTGTTCCACAGTTTTCTGCCATGTAAATTCAAGCATTACTATTATTTAATGGGATTCTCTCTCACCTAATTCTGTCTCCAGAGTGTGGTCAGTGTCTGGTCCATCCATTGAGGTGGTGTATCTGCTATGGTGGAGCCAGTGAGCTGTCCCAGAGGTGCTGTACCCACATCGTTGGCCTTCAAAGGAACACATCCTGGGCACGGTGCATTGTTTGCTCACAAATGATACATCGTCAATGGCAATGCGCCCGTCAAAGCCAGAGCGAACAGCTTCAAACATCAGCTAGTGAGAGGTCAAAGGTCAGAAAGGGAGAGTAGGACAGGAAAGTTATCTTCTTATCTATTTGTTTATGGCCTTCTGAAAGCTGCCGTGATATTTTGTTTGACCACAAGGAGATAGAAGTTATCCAAAATCCCAAACCACACAATTTAACCCTTGTACTTCCCTCACTTTTTTTTCATATAAAACATGAAGCATAAACATCTGTGACATTGCATGAATTTTAAAAAGGTGCTTGATGATTTCAGGCTCACTGGAGTTATTCCATACCTGAAAGTCTGTGATCTGGTGTGGTACCGGGCAGTGCGCTTCGTGCCAGATGTTGCCATGAGCTCCGCTACGGGTCCACAGGACTTTCTCGTAACCGTGTTTATCTAACAGCTTCACATTCAGAGCACCTGGGCGGGATCAGTAGGGTGAGGATGGGGTAGAAAGTGAGAGATATCAGATCATTTCCAACTTCCATCAGTTCATATTTTCATTTCAAACAACAGATGTGCCATTTTGAGACAGTTAATCATACATATATTAGAATTAAGGTGTATTTAGCAGTGTAGTTGATGATTGCAACCACCTCGCCTCACCCTCTCCTTCCTAGTGTTAACTAAATACTACAGTGGCTGTAAAATGTGCAAAAAACACCCTGTCTGGCGCCAGTGATTAATTTACCCATTCTGGGATACCATAGAAACATGGTGGTGCAACATGATGAACTTATGTGGAAGATATAAATGTCTCATTCTAATTCTTATTTTCAGGTCATTATACACTAATGAAAACATAGTTACACATATTATATTCCATTTACGCCATATTCTGTAAATACCGATCCCTAAATATGACACACCTTTATTTGACCTTTATTTCATTATTGTAATTTCACATTCGGTTCAGTCTTATCCTCACCTGTGTTTGGCCCATAGAGTTTGTAAAAGAAGGACAGGCAGTGACCTGTAGGACCTGCTGACTGTGTGGATGAAATTAAGCGCCCAAACACACCACGCAGAGAAGGATTCCACATGTCCACAGCAAGGCTGTTGTCTAGACATCAACAGAAAAAGGAGGAATTTAAGTAAGTTTTAAGGCTTTTCACTTTATATACTGTCCATATACCATACCATACCATATACTATATCATCTTATAATATACTGGATGTGATTATGAGTGATGTTATTCATGAGCTTCATAGTGTTGAGCATATTTGCTGCTAACAGACTGTCAAAGATCCCCTAAGTGCCAGTAAATTTACCTCAATTTAGTTTGAAATGATTAGGTCATATTAATGCTTATTGTTTTGCAAGTCACAGGTGAGTCTTAAGTGTTGGCTTAGAAGTCTCTTTCCAGCAAATATAAATGTAAAAACATTTAAAAGCAAATGTTTAGGCATTAATGTCTGTAAAATTCTTGCGATGCAACTGCAGTCTTTTGTAAATTTAAAAGTAAAAAAGAGCTTAAGTTTCTTCAGAATGGAGCTCTGTTGTCAGTGTGTTTTCATTCTTTCCTCCCTGATACAGAGTGACTACTAGTTTATTAATAGCTTGCAGCCTTGAGTTTGTTAGGACTAGAATAACATCTCAAATGTCACATATAAGAAATCTCATGCCGATGAACATTGAAGTGACTTGAGGTTTTAGTAGGCTTGATTATTAAATTCTCAAAAAATGTATGGCAAAGCACAAAACTGTGCACAATATGACATAAAAACTCATCATTTCAAACAGTTAGCATATAGGTGGATTATGAGCAAGATATTACTCATTACATGCATAACATCATTTAAATGGATGGCATCATGGCCAATAAACACCAAACAGACACTGGTAACTACCAGTGACACTAAGAAAATATGTGAGTGTCTTATACTAAACTTGCTTGCCTCTTGCCTCGGGTCCTATTGGCCAAGGCACGGATAATAAACAAATATTAATAATATATATCAGATAACATGAATAAACATTAGGATCACTGATGTAAAAGTATAAGATGACATCAAAGTCGTAATCTTCTCTTTTCTTGTGGTGCTAGCAGACAGGAACGCTACACTGAAGCTGGCATGTTTTGACCCGTGATAACACCTGATATCAGCAACTTTTCATACGGCAACTGTCATATGGCAAATTAACCACAGGGGTTCAGGATATTTATCTGGCAAATTTATCTGTCCATTTTTCATTAAATTGCCTGTTTGTCAACCCCATTTTCAAACTTTCGACCCCAAGAGGCAAAACCAGGTCAGAAACCAGCACAAATGCTACTGTGCACTGCACAGATATGCCACTTCCTAAGTAAACACTGAGTGACATTACAGAGCATTTACTAATGGGCATAAACAAATCCTGTGTGAATCAGCTTATTTTCATTTTGAATTTGAAAATGGTCTGGAGTGTCACCCGGCTCCCTATCATGGGCCACATTTGGCCCACAGACCTTGAGTTGAGTATCACTGCTGTACTGTAAAGTATCTACTGTTTTAAGTGATCTTACTGATCCCCGTGGTGTGGTCCATCCCACTGAGCACTGTCCAGTCAAAGTTGTCACTTTTGTCCTGATACCATCCACAAAGTCCAACTTCAAAGTTACATGACAGTGCTGAAAAATAAACCAAAATAAGTCAAAGCACTGAGACATTTCAGTGTAAAATGTGAGTGTATGCATTACACAACATCATGTGCGTATAATGTAAATAGAGTTACCTGATGGGACATGGAAATTATAACAGCTGACAAAGTGAACGTTTTTTACTTTAATCTTGTCTGAGGCAGAAAGTTTCACAGCACGAGCCTCAAACGCCAGCTGGTAAAGATAAAACAAGGAAATCAAAAGAGTTCATCAATATCATAAAACAAGTAGATTTTTAAATAGTTCAACCAAGTGATGATGGCATCTAGAAATGATGTATTTCCTTATTTGCTTGCTTGTCTTTTTGCTACAAGAATCACCGGAACTTTTATTAATTTATTTTATTATTTTCATATTTAGTTTATTATTACCTATATATTATCCTAGCACTGCAAAAAATGGGTTATAATGGTTAATAATACATGTTCACTCATCTTTTTTTTGTTGTTCTTTTGCAGCCACACTTGTGAAACTGTTTAAAAATATTTTTGGCACCATCAGTATACAAAAGTTTAGAAAACAAATTAAATTAAATTTTGTGTTTAATCTCGTGTGGAAAATATGCTGTATATTAGTTAAATATGAAATATTAGTTACTAGTTGCTATCTTTGTTTGGCTGAAAGAAAATGAAATTGCACCTCATGGAACAGATTATAAGCCTAAATGTTCGACCTCTATTTCCTTTAGAGAACACTGACTCAAATCTGTAAGTCTAACTGTAAAAATTATCTGAAAAAATAAAAATAAAAAAGGAAAAAAACAAGCTGACCTGAAAGCGATGTTTTCTGACACCAATAGTCACACTGACTTGCCGCCACGCCTCCTCCTCTGTTCCTGTCTTCCCACTGAACTCCCACAGTTTAGGCTGTATGCCCAGAAAGCTGTCAATCACCCTGACGGACAGCTCACCTGCAGCAGAGAGACATAAACAGAGTGAAATTAAAGGATGAGTTGTGTGTCCTGGGAAAAGGCAAGTAGTAAAAAGAAGACATGTCGGAAAACAAGTTCATTTAGTTACCAATGTGAGTTGAATTCCCAGTCAGTGCAAAATCAAAGCTGAGGCTGCAGGATGGGCCGGAGGGGCCCAGGAGAGGGGTCCGTGTCTGGGCTTCGGTCAGCTGCTGGCCTGGGGCCTCGGCTACATACAGGTACTCCTCTATGAAATATTAATATTAAACAAATATCTAAGTATTTTGTTATATTTTAAAATGGTTGAATATTAGTGAATCACCATTTAAGTATTGTGATGACAAGTATTTGTACCTTTGGGTGTGGGAATATTATGTAGCACCCAACCCTGACTCCCAATGCTGCTGTCAGTCCAGCCTGAGCTGCCCTCCGGGTAAGAGAAATCCCCTGCAGAGAGGAAACATGGAGACATCTTACTCAAAATCAGTTTTGAAATAAAAAAACAAACAGCAACTTTGAAACAATGATTGCATTTTTACTTTTATGTTACAATTTCAGTGCATGAGAAGTGGCCGACCAGCATACTCATTTAAAAAATAAAATGTGTTGATAAAGTAAAGCTGTGTAAACAGGATGAGCAGACTCACCACATTTAGCTTCATCCTCCTCCTTTTTACAGTCCGGTGTGAAATCGCAAATCTTGTCTGGTTCAGTGCACGGGTGTTTAGGAGGCTTAGGAAACTTTTCCAAGGTGCTATTCCCTGTTTAAGGAAAGAATGTAAAATTTATCACATCAGTGTTTGCACATGAGAAATCTTTTTGACTTTTTTACAAAAAAGACAGAAGGATTACCAGATGACGGACGGCATTCAGGTGACAACACAATGTTGTCCACAGCGATACCTCCATATGAAAAGTCTCTGATTGCTGCCATAATAATAATCTGCAATGACAGAAAATTCAACAGATGGTGGAAAAATTATTAGAATTATAATTATTATTATACTGTTTTTGAAGTGGAAGCTTCAGTGATTGTTCAGTCACATGTTGTTTTTCTACTTTATGTTGTTACATTTTGATTTGGTTGAAGTTTTTCACCTCAGCATCTTTTTTGAGATTCAAATTTCCACTCAAGTTTTCACCATGCAAAGATCACTTTTGTCTTGTTTGTTTGTTTTAAATGAATATTGGTTGTTTTATTCTGTGTCTATATAAATGTAGTTGTAGCTATGTAAATGTAGTAAGTTTAAAAAATCTAGTATTGCTAATGCTCTACTCCACGTGTAGTAGAAGTAGAAGGGTTGCCTTGGTCTGCCTATTTAAACCCTACTATTGGGCGGCTACTTCATGGTTACAGCTAGAGGCTTCTGCGGTCAAAAAGTCTTCACTTCCTGCCCTTATATATTCTGCTTCTGCCCTGATAGACAAGTCAATTAAACAAAATTTACCCTAAAGCATTCTCTGTGAATATTGAGTAAGATAAAGGTGGCCTGCCAGACTCCTAGTGTTTCCATTCATGCTCCAATATGTCAAAATCATTCATTCAGACCTGAATTACTAAATGGGGTGTTTAAGGTCTGGAGAGAGAGGGGTATTAAAACACTTTTAGATCTGTACATTGATGGCAAATTTGCATCTTTTACTCAATTAAGGACTAAGTTCAATCTTCCAAATTCCCATTTCTTTTGACATCTTCAAGTCAGACATTAAACTAAGGAAAATTGCCCACGCTTTGAATTCACCCCTACCACTCATCCTTTTCTTGAAAATCTCTTACTCCCTCCAGACGCGAAGCAGCTGGTATCAAAATTTGTGAACTGCTTTACCACCACTATTTCTTTAGATTACATTAAGGATGCCTGGGCCAGCGACTTGAATTCAGAGACATCAGCAGAGTTCTGAAAGAGGCAATGTCCCAGGTTCTTTCTTGTTCTATTAACTCACACTACAGGCTAATTCAGTATAAGGTGATTCATAGACTCAAAAACAAAACTAAACCACATCTTTCCATCGGTGTCTCCTGTGTGTGACAAGTGTTGTTTAGCCGAGGGATCACTAGCACATCTATTCTGGTTCTGCCTAACTCCGCATAGCTTTTGGACTGCAATCTTTGAGTGGCTTTCGCTAGCTTATTCCAAAGACATTCAGCCTAACCATGACCTGGCCATCTTTGGATGCTCTGTAATGACTACTGAACTACCAGGCAACGTGCAGATGGCTTGGTAGATAGGAATGTTGGTGGATAAGAAACCTATTCTCCTGACCTGGAAGTCTAACACTCCCCCTTGTTTTGCACACTGGCTGAAAGACATGCTGTTTATTATACAGATGTAAAAACTCCATATGTACAAACCCAATACACAAAATAGGTTTGAGAAAACATGGGGACCTTTCTTGGCACAGTGTCACATCACCTGACAACCACAGGGACTTATCTGGCTATATAACTATGTAGTAGGGTGTTGGATTGGATTTTTTTTGTTGTTTTTTGTTTTGTGTTGTTTCTTTCTCCTGTATGTCCTGTTACTGTTTTTTTTTTTAAAGACTGCATACTTGGGTTAAATACTCACTTGGAAAGGGAAGTTGGTGACAATCTCCACCTCTGCTTTCACCCAAACATCACCTAGTGCACCGCCTCTCTCCCACACAGGGTAGATTTTACGATCTGCCACCAGCACCGTCAGACCACCGGACCTTGGTCCAAACTGGTGAGTGTACATCACCATCTACAGTAGAAAGATTTATAAACTGAAAACAACAACAACAACAACAACAACAACAACAACAAACAATGATGATTTATATGCTAGAGCCTTTTTTCAGTACATTTCTACATTGTTACTATCTTTCTAAATGTTCAGTTTTGAAGAGTTTCATTATATGTTAAGTCTGACTTTATATAAATTACTGTGAAATTGAAGCATTAGAGTAAAATAAAATAAAAAAGGCTCTCTGACTGATGAAAAAATCAGCTTGGGAATCACCTTGCAAGGATGTGAACTATTGGTGGGTTCAATGACATGACTTTGGAAAGCTGCCCAGTCAGCTTTGAGACCACCATCAGGGACGGTTACATATAGGAAGTGACCTGCAATAACAGTAATGAGATCCTTTATATATTAACATAACTTATATATAACAGAACAACAGTATGTTTTCCATGTTGAAAAACAAGAAGGATGCTTTCATCGGAACATGATACCTGATACACTGTTGCTGGAATAATCCCTGCCTGGTCCTTTCAGAGGATCCGTGATGGAGAAGTTTTCCTGGGTCATCCTGACCCATTTCAGTGGGGATATTGACCTCCAGTCCCAGGAACACCAGTGCTTCTCAAAGTCACAGAAATCGAACCCTAACGTACCATGGGATAAAATGGACTGTAAGGATTGTATGGAATTTTATTTTATTTTTGAAAAAAATCTGTGGGAACAAAAGAACTATTTTACATCTCCAGAATAGATTTCACAAAACCAGTCAGGTCATTTCACAACATGGTGCAGAGTCAGGGAAATGACAGCCGTGGTCAGTTTGTTAACACAATTCAGGTGTACGTTTTATTATTATCCATAATCTCTGCTTAGCAAATGTGGCAGAGATTCTGTATTGAGAAACTGCTTTCTTGCTGAGAGTTAGATGAGAAGATCAATGCCATTCTTATGTCTTTGGTGACGTCATCAGTTACCAAATGGTTTTTGACTGCGTCACAGAGTTGTGTTATCATTTTAAAACTTGACTTTCACTTTGATACAGACATTGTCAACCCGGTCTCATTCTCATTATTAGAGTCTCTTACTGCCGTGGACGTGTTTACATTGGACGTGTTTACATTGGACGTGTTTACATTGGACCTGTTTACATTGTTTACACTGTGTGGACTACTTGTTTACCCTCAAAGAAAGTAAGAGAGTTGATATTTATTGATTTGTCCATCTCTATTGCGGGCGTGCACATGGTCATTCAGTTATTAGCGATGTGTACAATTTATTGACTGCACTAAGAGTGTTTTGGGGCCACAAATGAAATCTTGCTGAGGACCACTAAGAGCCAACGATGGTTAGCTTAGCATAAAGATTGGAAGTGGGGGAAAGAGTCTATATGTCTCCAAAAGTAACAAAATCCGTCTAGCATCAACTCTATAGCTCCTTAATAAAAACCAAGTGTCAAGTGCACAATAATGTTTATAAAAAGCTGGAATTAACAGGCATGCTGCTATAAAAAGAAGTTTGGTCTAGGGTTAACGCTATTTGAAATTCTTCTTCTTTTGGGGTCCGAACTATTTCAAATGTAAACTATACAATTGGTGTCTGAATCATACTTTTTGGAAAGAAAAAAAAAATCAATATAACAGGTGATCAGAAAATATACTACTTTGGTTGAATTGTCCTTTTAATCTCTGCACTCTTCATGTCTTAGTCATCATATACTCTTATGTTTTGCACTTTGCTTGTGTAGTGAGACATCCCTAACCTTAACCTTCTGGACAATTTGCTACATATTCACAGTACTGTTTGGTTAGAAGGCTCTCTGCTATAATTCAGATGATTTCTCACCACAGCCCTCCTCATCAGTGCCGTCGCCACAGTCGTCGGTGCCGTCGCAGACCTGCCGCATCTCCACGCAGCCCCCACGCTTACACTCCTTCATGTTTGCTGAACACCCCTCACCAGGGGTTTGTACTGATCAAGTAAGGAGAGAAAATGAAAAACAAAGAACAATCAGTTTATTCGTTATTATAATTTATTGCAGGTGGGACACCTAGAACGACAGAACATGGATGGGATCATTTTGAAGGACTCACAGGGAAGAGCACAGTCCAGAAACTCCAGATGGTCTACAGCCACATCTCCTTTTCTCCCCTTAGAGCGCTGTGAGTTGAGAGAGATTCGGAAGGTTGTTGGAATACGGCCCAGAAAGATGGTAGCCTCCCTCCAGCCACGGACACTGGTGACCTCAGGACGCCACACTATGGCCTCACGAAAGTCATTATGAAGGACAGATGCCCACAAGGGTGTGGAGCCAAGACCTGTGTCACCTATGGGCCACAAATACTTTATTGGTAGGTCACACGCTGGGATAATTAAAGCTCGAAGTTTGAATGTATGACCTGTAAGCTGTATTAATGGTCGTTACCTGAGTCCCACAGGAAATATCTGAGACGAATGCGACAAGTTGGTGAAGACTGGTTCATCTCTGGAGAGACAAACACTGCAGTACTGAGAGACTCTGCACTCACTGCACTCACTGCCATAAATGAACCTGTGTGATGGAAAATATGGTTTCATTTCAGGTTGGTAAACTGACGTTTCATGTGTGGTACCATTTTATTCTTAAGTGATTATCAGACTGAACTGGAATTTTTGTTTCAATTTACATTTGAACTATTGAACAAATTGGAGATGTTGGTGGTAACTGAGAGCTAGTTTTGTCCAAAGAATCATTATTGTTACAAGATTATAGCACTTTTTTTCAAGTAATCTCACATTTACATTTCTAAAGCTGCACTAATCTATCAAACGATTGATTACCTATAATGAGAAACAAGCCCACAGTGAACCATGAATTTGGAAATTCCAAGGTGACGATTCACTGATTGAGTAAATTGAACAATAATTGAATAAATGAGACACTGTATAAAAGTAGTGAGTGTTTACCTATAGCTGTACCAGTGGTGTAGTCAGAGGACGGCCCGCTGTCGGGCAATGTGTCCCCTCTCTGATTTCTCTCCCAGCCATACACAGCTGCGTTAAGGGACTGGTCAGTCCATCCACACATTCCTACGTCCTCAAAGTCACACACAAAATCTTTTCCTCTGTAGCCTAGATAAAGAAATAATAATTAACTTTTTAATGTAGATATAATTTAAATAATGAAAAAGTCTATAATTAGATCTCTGTAAGCAAAGATAAGAATAAATTACAATAATACAACAGAGAACTCAGGTTTGAAAATATGTCTGAAATATGTTTAAACTTACCACAGTCCTGCTCATCGCTGCAATCAGTACAGTCACACACAAAGTCACATTTCCGCTCAGGACTCTCACATGGATGAGCCCAAGAACAAGCCACTGTGTAACCAGAAAAAAATATTAAAGTTAACTCAAATTAATAGAGAATATTAAAAGTGATGAGTCAAACATATACAGTAATGTCTGAAATGATTTTATCCAAATGTTGGATTATGCCATTTTTGCTCTGACCCAGAACAAAATTATTGAAGTCCTTTATTTAAAAAAAAACTCTGTAATACTATGATTAAAAAGTAATCTTTTAGAAATAATACTTTTTCATAATTAAGCAATGTAACATGAGATAGTGTGCCTTACCATCATTATTGGTACAACAGTCAGGACTGAGGAGCATGAACAAAAACATTTTTAAAAACACCTGCCTCTGATTTGTTGGATAATTTGCTGTTTCATGAGATATCATAACATCCTAATTTTACCTCTGAAACAAAAAGCAAAACACTTTTACTGTTTTGTCGACTGCTGATTCTAAGGTTGAAAATGAACTGTCAACTTATCTTAGATTAAGCTCAAATTAATGTCGTAAGTAAAGTAAAGTAATGAGTAACTCCAGAGGTCAGATAAATGTAGGAGTGGGGGACAAAGTACAATATTTTTCTGTTAAATAAAGTGAAGAAAGGATTGCCTCCCATCATGGAAGTACCTTAAGTATCAGAATGGTACAAGTACTTTCCATCTTTGCTTCTGTATAAAATCTCAAACTCTCTTATCAGGACTCTTCAGTCACAGATCTATAGCACAACTAATGCCAACAGGCTCAAAGGCCAGAGGGAAGTAATCAGGTTAAAGGATGTGAAATGCCATCCGTCTATCCAAAGGTCTCTGATTAAGACTCAACACTTTGTGACTTAGACTTAGACTTAGACAGACTTTATTGTCAACCAACTGCACATTTCCAATGTTCATTTGAGCGAAATTTTGTTGCAAAGGCTCAGAATAAAAACAAGAGACACGGTAATAACAGTATAAATATAAAAGTATATGAAATATAAATTAGAATAAAATATAAAAAGAAACAGAAACAGAATTGAATTGTGACTTATGAATAGAATAACTGTGGTTTAGTGATATGCCATGTATACATATATACATAAAGTATGTCTATGTAGTATATGTGGTCTATGATCTGATTAAGTCTAAACACAATCTAAAATTGTGTTTTCTTTGTAAGTATATACATATGTGTACTGTAAAAAAAAGAATTGTTGTTAGCGAGCACAAAACCAGTTTAGAGAGAAAGTGCTGAACCGTTTTTGTCCTTTTTATGGGACAATAAGTCAAATCTATTCTGTCTATCTGTTTCTATGTCATAACAATCTAAATGCATGTTGCAAGAACACATTATGTCACCTAAATGAATCATGAGTAGTGCAACATAAGTGGGATTAAAGTTGATAGCTTTGAGCAGGGCCATAGCCAGCACGTAAAAATGTTTAACTGTCCAGTTACATTTTCTCTAAATTTGATCATAAAAGTTTTCATCATATAGAGTAAAATCATAAAAGTCTACATTTAAATTGAAACACTAAATACATATCTATATTCTTAAATATTATTAGTTTACATGTAGTAGAAGTGGATGTGTACAGTATATGAATATTGAGTCTATAAACACTGTAAATAGCCTAACCACTACATGTTTATTTGTAGAATGTTAACCACTCTCTGGTTGCTAAAACCCCAGATTCAGAGGAGAAATACAGAATACGAGACACCAAATCTCGTTGATGTACACCGCTAGGTTTGGTAGACTGAAGACAACAGTGGAAGTGATCAACAAAGAAAAAAACATAAATGTCAGCTGAGTGTGAAACGACATTCTTGACCCTGGAAAAGTGTACGTAAAATAGTTTCAGTGTTTTTTTTGCTGATTAGTTGAATATTTTGGAATTATTTATTTAAGTTTTTTTTGTCATACTTTCCAACACTATCATCTGTGTACTTTGCACGTCTCTCGATGAATTAAAGTAATCCACAGATCTGCCTGCAGCAGCATTTCTACATAGACGTGTTATTAAAAACTCTTGCCATTTGAATGGAGTCTGTCTGAATGTGCTCTTACCAAACTGCAGAGTCAATAGCAGGATGAGGGCTGAGCTCCTCAGCTGTAACATCTTCTATCCTCCTGCACCTGTTCAGTCTGGAGGTCTGAACACAACCTGAAGAATCTTTGCTAGTGGACTCTAAACTCTCTCTGCTTCTGAGAGATAAGAGTCGGACTTTAAATTCTCCAAGCATGCAAACTGCAACAAACCCATCATAAAACAATTTCCTCTATGACAAGTTACCATAGTGCATTGCACAATAACTGAAGTGGACACCTGCATGAAGCCTGATTTTAAAGTGCTTTTAACAAAAGCAGCTGGGGGTGCCCTTCTTAAGGGAACTTAGTTTAGCCCAGTTTTCTAGATGGTCTCATGGTACATTTATAATGTGTTGGCATGTGTAAAACAGGAAAACATTATTCCAGCATGGTCCTAAAAATGAGGGACGGATAAATGGAAGTTTAGTTAAAGTCACCATGTTCCATATTTTTTAACAAATCAAACAGGATAGCAGCAGTATCTGCAACAATTGTGCCATTTCTGATGTTTCCATTAAGAGTGTCAGCAAAGATTTTTCATCAGCCAGAAATGCTTCATTTAGGTCAACATTGCCTCTAAATACAAATGACTGGATGAAACTGACTGGAGTACACAGAAAACAAGATCAGTATTGACCAATGTCATGTCTTGTGACCAGTAAAGCCAATATGCTGCAAAAACATGTTTAGCATGTTTAACTTAGCTCCAAAAGTGACACGCCCTCCAACACTTCACAGCTGATATACAACTGCATCACATGTGCATCAGATTCAGAATCCAAATGTACAACTGCATCACATGTGCATCAGATTCAGAATCCAAATGTAAAAACCAGAAAGAAATGACCAGGTTTGAGTCAAGTAACAATTTTTAAGCTAAAACCTTAAGCTTCTTTAAGCTTAAAGAGCCCCTGTGGTCAGTGCGGTTGAAGATTTAAGCTGTGTAACTTTACTGTGAATGCACTTCAATGGATTTTTAGATATACAGTCAGTGTTTTGTTTGTCCATTCTGGGCTACTGTAGAAAGATGGCAGTGGAACCACGGTGTCTACAGATATTAAAGGCTCATTCAGTGATAACAACAACATAATAAATATAAATTATTTTCATGTGATTATACAGGAATGAAAACATAATTATGCAATCAATTTCTGTCATATTCTGTAAATAGAGCCCCCTAAATCTGACACGCTGGGTCTTTAACTTTATGAGGTGATGATATGTCAGTGTTGTTTTTAGTTTGCAGTTAAACATCGAGAGGCACTAAGTCAGCAAACGTGATGATTTACTGCCAGTGTTGATCTTAGAAGATGATCAAGTTCATTTGCTCTTATCTGTCCACATTAAACTAAGGCCACAACATTCATCAGCAGTTTATATTCCGGTGGTTAGGTCAGATAAGCAACAATGGAGGGCCCTTTCATTACTCAGCTCTGCAACAGAAGGAACACAGCGTGCACGCTTATGAAACTAAGACAGGCTTCAGGAAACAGTTATGAGCGATGATAAATGACAAAACTTTTAAGGTTCGATTTCCAATATATTTTAATGATTAGGTCAGATTTATGAGGCTATTCGACTCTAAAACAAGTCAATGGGTGAATGTATGTCACTCTACAAAACTGTCATGATGACTTATTTATAATTTTTACAATGAATTTCCAAATTTCACTAAGACAATCATATTTGTTTTACATCCAACACAGGTGGAAAAAAAAACATTGTTTGCCATTTTCTTACTCAAATTTTAACATAAAATAAACTTGTTTTCTGCTTAGTCAGACTGATTGCTGTATGTCTTAGTTTATTAATGCGGTATCAAAAAGCTCTGCGTTCTCATGAAGGGTTACAGATAAGTACAACGGTCAGTCCAGGAGAAAGAGTGTTCAACAGAAGTTTAGTTCAGTATCCTTCATTGTCCCAGGTCACCTCATAGTCTGGATAGCGAGCCTTCAGTTTCTCAGTAGTTACTGCATGGTTTGCTCTTCCAAATCCCTGAAATGAAAAGTAGCATTTCAATATTCCATCAGAGTTAGAAAAGAACCCTTTTAAGCTTGAATGATCAATATTTAAACTCTATTTTATGATCATGTGAAAGGCATCACTCGTCATGACAAACACATCAATTATTTTCAGCCGCCATTACAGAACTTTTAGGCCCTTTTTTTTAGCACAGAATTTTAGTTTTATAGCACGTGCTGTTATTGTCTCAGGTTTCAGCTAGTTTCTCTCACCATGGAGTATCCATAGACGTGGATCTTCTTGGCCTGGGAATCGTGTTTGATCCTCCCTCCTCCGATACACTCACAGTCCAGGTGGCCGCCCTTTTCCAGCTCCTCAGAAACCTTGTCATAGATGTCAGCTGCAAGAAAAAGTCCATGAGGAGTGAGCAATTATTAAACACTGTGTTTGAAACTATGAAAAATGCAGTAGGGATCAGTAACAGCTGCGCTTGGATTTGGCTTAAACACATTTGTTTGTAATAAACTTGTGAAAGAAGCAGCTAGTGTTTGAGTGGCCAACTGTCCACAAAGTATGTTTATGGATCAACACAAGTGGCTGCTTGTTGTGCAGATGGGCTGTCTCCATCTGCTGGTTGATGAGGTTGATGACTCGTTAGATAAACCATAATGTTTTACACTTCAGATAAAAGCTTGTGCATGGAAATGAGTATACTTATAAACAGTTTTTAACTACAGCAGGTCTGGGCAGTTTGTATGGAGGACACAAATTAAACAAATGAATAAAATGTAATACAAAACACAGGTCTGCATTCACTGCATCATAAATGAATGGAAACATTTGTTAAATGAGATGAAATGATTTAGCCTTTTATCTTCAATAACTTCATTCATTCTTTTTCATTATGACATGAAATTTCCATGTCTCATTAGAGTAAAATCTCAAATGATGTGCTGTACGTTTGTTTTAGTGTTGTCCAGCAGAGAGCAGCAGAGAGCTGCTTATAATAAATGAAAAACACTGTCGTAGCTAACATATTCACATTGTGCATTTTTAATAATACACTGCATTTATATATTCACGTTACAATAATGCACATCTTCTTTAGATATTACCTTTTTTTTTTTGGATCACCACCTTAATAACTGACATCCACCACATGAACTCCTGATCAAACAGATTCAAACAGATTCAGTCTCTGGCTGCTCCACTGTAAAAAGGACAGCTACAGGAAGCCATAACACTGTATAATGTCCCCCTCTGTGCAGAGCGAGCAGGCTCTGTGACACTTGAAGTTGATATTTAGAGATGACTGACTCATTCTCTGACCCAAATTGCACAATGTACAATGTAAAGTTTATGCATATTTTTACATTTCTTACATGGAACAATATGTTCTTCCATCCCTTAAACTTAAATTACACTTTATTTTATCCACCTCCTGTCTAGTCATACATAGTGTATTCTGTACTGTGTGTTGCAATACTTGTATTCTATCTATATATCTATCTATTTATCTTGCACATACTATGAACCTTTGCACATCCCTGCACAAAACTGTACCTCTCTTTTCATTCAAACAACATATTGTATACATGTTATTTAATTGGAACTTCTCTATTTATGCTCCTTAGTATGTTAGTACATGTTTTTTTAAATATCTTCTTTAATATTTCTTCTTAACATGTTATATGTCACAAATTGCTTTTCGTAAAAAAGTAATTGGCAATAAGCCTAAATCTGATGTTTGAAGATATCCAAACATGTTAATAAAGGCTCTCTAGAATGATCATACAATCAATATCTCGTTAATAAAGGCTCTCTAGAATGATCATACAATCAATATCTCTCTAAAATGGAAAACATAGGAACGAAAGCTGAAGCTTGAAGGATTTGCTGCAGGGCTGTTGTATTGGACTGCATTAGTTTTATAAACTGGCAACTAACTGTGTTTTATTCCCTTAACTGACCAGACATACAACCAATGTATCTGAGCGGACCTAATATGCTGGGACACCCGCCCTGTGATGGACCCCGTCAGCCCTCTCCGGTTTCAGTGCTCCTGACTCACCATGGTACTCAGCCCAGCCGTATCCTCGGACTATATCTACCTCGGAGTCGTCTCCCTCCTCTCTGCTGTGGACTCTGATCAGGACGTACTTAAACACGCCGGACGGGTCGATGTCCGCCTGCGGTATGTTAGCCATCAGAGCTGCTGCTCTCGTCTGTGTACACATGTCCCAGCTGCTCAGCGAGCACACCAGCAAACAGGCCAACACACAGGAGGCGAATACTTTCCCAACAGACTCCGTGTCTGTCCACACAGAGGGCTGTACGGCTTTAAAACACGGTGATAGTTCAGTGTGAACGTGAATGGAAACATGAACTTCACAGCAAAAGAAGCGGTTCCGCCATGCAGCAATAACAAAAACACTTCCGGTCACTGCCTTCAAAGTAAAAGCTGTACGGAATCCTTACTGTAGCTTTTCACTCTAAAACGTTTTAAGAGCAGGCTGCTCTCTCGCTTGTTCTGCATTACCTTGTTTTGAAGTGTGAAGAGATCTGTATACGCCTCTTTGCTACCTCCCTCCTGCACTTAATCATTTCATAATATCATGCCATTTACTATTTTCATTGCGCAAGCCAATAAATCAGAATCCCCAATTTTATTCTGAAGGCAACGCGATTGTACCGGTAGTCATCATAACTGGCATCATACTTCCGGAAAGCAAAGCATCCTGGTAGTAGTAGTCCAGAACATACAAAAAAATAAAATAAGCACTAGCCCAGTGGGAAGGAAAGGACTACTTGTACAGAGGAAAAAATAAAACAATACAAAACATTTATTTTGTTATTTGTTGTAAAACATCACCACACACATAGCAATGTAATGTCATGCTTCAAAATTCACAATCAATTAATATTAACTATTGAGCATTTAATGTGGCTAATTCTACTGAAATTGTTGGTAAATTATAACAGCAATCTTTAATCTATTGTCACACTTGTTCATTTGGATTATCTCATTTTTCTACAAGCAAAATAGTATATACCATCAGCATTTACAAGTGCTATAATAAAAAAAAAATCAACACACAGGGGCTTTATTGGATCCTTAAATATCTCAGTAGCCACCTGACATTGAACAGCTGCCACCAAACTCTTTATTCAGTACAGGTCATGTGTGACCTTTTAATGTCAGCACACCTGGACCTGCATATTGGAATATCTTTATGTTGCAGCACAAAGATCTTAAAATGCAGGAAATGATCATTATCAAGACCTTTAATGTAAAATGATTTTTTGTCATTTTCATGCTTCACCTCAGCCTTTTTTTTACAGAGGGGTAGGGCACAATAATAACATGTAATCTAATCCAGTATATTATTATTATACTCATATTTTTAATGGTGCTCTATATCTCACTGTATAATACAGCGCAGTATAAATGTATTTAAAGCTGTTTGAGTCATAAACCTCATACAGAGTTTATTAACTTATTGTGGCAGACTTGAAACACTGACAGAAGCAGCATTTTAGTCAGAAAGGACATAAACAATTACCTTAATGTCATCAGAGATGGGAAAAAGTTAGTTTGTTTCTGTCAATCAATAAATGTTTATAATATGCAAACACCTGCTGATCACCATGTCTGTACGTTACTGATTATTCAAAGTTAGTCGTATTATTTAAGTATTTAATCTAGAAATGGGAATAAAAAGTCAGATCTGAAAAACATCTTTGAATACAAAAAAATGAAAACAGTCATTTCTTATATTAAACTTGTAGTTATCTCCATAGTGTGCTTAATTTTACTGTAACAGTGCTTCAGAGTAAAGTTAGACTTTCTACAAAAAAAAGCTGAAATGTCTTACATTCCATACAACCAACAATTGGTTTGATGTTTCAAGAATAAAAATTACATTCAAACCTCCTGTGTAGTGCCATTGCCACCATGGTAGTGCTATCTTAAACCTACAGGGCAGTCAGTATTTGGTCAGTGACATGTGTTTCATTGTGCCGGCTCTGTACTCCAGCACCATGAAATTTAAATCCTGATTTTCAGCTTTAATTTGATGGTCTCCACATCAGATGAACAGTGGAGGAGTTGTAGTCCTTCTATGCAGTTTTACAAAGAGATTAATTGGTCAAGTTAACATATCTCCAAAGTCAAGTCATTTTAATTATACATAAGATGTAAAATCTTTCAGTTCCTTTGGGGACTATGTATAAAAAGAGAAACAGTTCCTACACCGTTCACCAACTATAAACATGAACATCCTCAAATAAAGCTCAAATTCAGATTCACAAAAAAACAACAACAACAACAAAGTACACTGTACTGCACTGTACGTTGTTGCAGTTATCTAGATGGTGCTTTCACTGCCTCCTTTGTTCTTGGCATTACGAGCTCGGAGTAAGATGAAGATCATGACTGCAGCCAGCAGGAGGACAAAGAGAAAGATGAGCGATCCCCATGCTCCAAGGGTCAGTGCTTTCCTCAGCCCTGGTCTCTCTGCAGGCAGCAAATTGCTCAAAGTGAGCATGTAGCCCAGAGCCCAACCCACCGAGGTGTCCCCTGCCTGGAGGATCAGCAACAAATGATTACTACAGGTTAGTGGAAACATTTTTACTGAGCATTGAGGATATACTGTTTTGTAAAGTTCTCACCTTCTTCTGGAATGAAATACGTGGGAACGTCGTCTCATCGAAGCTGTATCCTTTCAACATGAGAATATTTAGAAACACAGAGGAAGCACAGTAGTCCTGCAAACGAGACCTTTGCTCTGGAGCAAGAATCAGCATCTGGAACAAAAAAAAAAAAGTTAAAATGCAATAAATTAATTCTATTACAAATGATGCTCATCCACTGAAATGTATTAAACCAATTGTTTTTAGCAGTTAACAACAGTCATTGTATTAAAACGCCACGCTGGTGAGCTAACATGCTCACAATAACAATGTTAACATGCTGACCATGTGCAAGATAAAAGGTTAAAGGATCACCAAATTATTGTAAGAGGGGAATGTGAATGTGTCACGAATTTCATCCAATCCTGATAATCAATGATTAAGAAAGAGAATCTAAATCAGTCAGGTGGCTGCTGAGCACTGTTGACTCCACACATTAAAGCACTCCACACATGGACAGACGCATAAATAGAACATAAATCTGAATAACATTACTTGATTGAAAGTCATGATGCACACAGATTTGGCTGCCTCCTCCAGCTGTGATGGAGTGCTCACAGTGATGCTGGTGATTCGCTGCAGGAAGGAGTGAATGTAGAAGAATGCAGAGAACGCCTGAAAACACAAGAGAGAAAATACTCACTCAAAAAGCACTTTTGTGCATATTCCAGTGTGCAGTCTACTGTGAACATCTGTAACACATTTCACTTACTATCACTAACACTGTGTGTGTATCCCTTACGTACAGACTGACCTTTAGTCTCTAAACCACCAGTGTGTATAACCCCTATGTGTCATCGTCCCCTCCAGCATTACTTACCATGAAGCTACCGGTGACATTTGGCTGGAAAACTTTATCAAAGGAGCACTGAGAGTAAGGGCAGCCATCAAAGGAGAAGATCTCGGAGACATTGCCCAGACAGTGTTCATAATGTCCGCTGCCTTGTACTGTCAGAGACGCCTGGGAGTTGTAGTAGCTGGGTTTGTACTTTGTTGTACACGGTGAGTTGAATATACTGTTCAGCTTTAAAGTTCTATTGTAGCCTGCTGGGTAGCAGGGGTTTGTGACTGACTTAGAGAAACCCTGAGACTGAGAGAGAGAGAGAGATAATGATATAACACATTTCCTTAACAAACCCATTCAAAATACTATTAGCATTATTTCTTTATACTTCTCTAATTATTACTATATACTACCATACAATGATGAAATTTTCCAGTAACAAGAGTGAGACCAATATCTACATGGCTTTTCAACAACAGTTCATTATAGATATCCGATGTGATCTAATATGTTGGTCTACAAGTAACATATAACTGTAGTAAGCATACTTTTGTCCACCAGAGAGCACTGTTTATATTTCAACAGTAAAATGTCTCGTTCAATATAAATATGATGGGCACAACTGTTTTGATCACAAAATTTTAAAAGGCCCAATGTCTAAGATTTAGGGTGGTGTATCAGAAAATATGTAATATAATATAAATAACTATGTTTTCATTAGTGTGCAGTTGGTCATCTTAGAATAAGCCCATTATATCTACAGAGGGAGTAGGCCTACAGAGTCTGCCATGTTGAACTACTATGTTTCTAAGTCAAGAACGGACAAACCAAGCACTTGCTCTTGCACTGTAGTATCTGCTACACGCTTGGAAATGGAGGGTGAGATGAGGAGTATTCGGCTGGCTGCAATCTGCAACTTCACTGCTAGATGCCCACTAAATCCTGCACAATGGACCTTTAAGGGCTCTTTATCAAAAGTGTTGTCGCGTAGTGTTTTATGCTACTTTAATACTATATACTGTCATATGTACTGTCAACTAGATTACACAAAACATAAACATAATGTGTCCAATCTGCATACAAATTGCACATTTTACAATTCATAAAGCTCTATGTTCTGCTGAAATCCTTCATTGTAGTGCTACGTCTTAACTATGAAGTCTAGGTCTGTTTAACTGGACCAGACAGTGAAGACATTAAAGTCAGTTCTACAGTTACTGTAACATCTGGATCCTGACCAGAGAAAACAAGGGTTGTCACTATCTACTATGCAGCACAGCACTTTAAATAAACTTTGGCACATTATCTTTTCCTTTTCATATAAATGTTACAGGTTAAAGGTATTCTCTCTCTCATGTCTTATAAATACTATAAAAAGGTCAATAACCACTACATCTATATACAGTATATGATAAATAGGTTGTTTCATTTAGTGGTGTGTTACAATACCTTTACTATATGAGCCACCAGTCTCTTGAGGACCTGGTCCTGCCCATAACACAGGAAGCTGTGTGTGTACAGAGAGTACTCCTGGCCATAAAGACGCAACTTTATCATGTCGTGCTCGTCCTCTACTTTCTGCTGAGTAGCAAATGTTATCTGGGTGGACGCCCCGCCGAAATCAAGCGCTCCCACTGTGGGTCTGCCGGTGCTGAACCAGTGGCCCACAAAACCATACTGCAAAGGAATAACAGAAAACAGAACCTCTTCATTGTTAATAGCAGCCCCATTTCCTGCACTCTGCACATCAAAATTTCACCAGTTGACCCAGAGGATTCATCTCCACTAACAAGCTGATCACAAGTAGCCCATCACCAGAGGGAATAGTGATCCATGAGCATTAGTGTTGAAGAAGCTACTAGGGGTCATCAATCACCCTCTGAATAAGCTTCAAAGAGGCAAACACCTCCAGTCAGATTATCTTTGTAATTATGAAGTCCAGAAAATGGACAACGAACAAACTTAATGGCTTAATGAGAAATGATAATCATTATCATGATTATCATAGATCGTCCTGCTTCATAAAAGTACAACTGTCCTCATTAGCCTGATGTACATCAAACATTTCTAAATGAATCATCATTTCCAAGCAGCTTCCTGACTACAAAAGCACAGATCATAAAAGTTATGGTACCTTTATGAAGTTCTCTAAGAGATAGTTGACAGTGACCCAGCCGTACGCCCCCTCCTCTTGACCACTCAGTATGGCCGCCCCCTGGTACTTAAAAGGGTAGGACTGGATTTTGTGTCCCACTTCCTGCAGAATCTGTGCCGACTGGTCTGGGCTGGAGATACTGATTGGGAAAAACGAGAGCTTTTTACTAAATTGTTACAGCTGCAGTATGTAAACATTCATTCTGAATACGCATGAATGACATTCTGTGTTTGATAGTCTCAAACTTGCAGTTTTCAGAATAAGATCCCGAAATATTTCTGTTTTGTTTCCCCAAGCTTCAGGTTTTTCTCCTGACCTTAAAAAACTTCAAAGGTTCAACTGACCTAGATCTTAAAGCTGGTATTTATAGCTGTCCTTTGAAAGCTTCATATAGACGCCACGGTGGAATCAGTTCCACATGTTTGTGCAGGACCAGATGCACCAGTACCTGATAACAATTTCAGCCGGCCCACCAGACTCTAGTAAAGCCCCCATGTGCACTCATCAGACACACTTGTGATGTAATCACACTTTAGTTATGTAAACAGGTCTTGTTCCTTTCTTTCTATGCATCTTTGGATCTGTAAAATACTTTAAATAGTTGAACCCGAATCATTCTTTGCATGCTTCATATTCTTACATGTCACATCAAAAACGCAGATCATCGTGTCTCATTGACATGTCATCCTGTCAGTGTAAGAAAGGCCCTAAACTACAAGCAGCTTTAAGGGAAGTGACAGTGACAGTGATCTGCAGTTAAATTTGTTAATTTATGGACATTACATAGAGCAAAGGGATGCTTTGAATGAGCAGACAGATAAAAATAGATAAAAACAAAAAACTCAAATTGTAGCTCTCGGATAGATTTGCACTTGAGCAAATGATTTCCATATTAACCTCAGACTGAGCGATTAGGCAGCTGTCTTCTGCTGCGTATTTGCATGAAGTCAAACATCTCTTCAAACCTACTCTGTGAGCTTGATGTGACAGGACATTTGTCCATTCTTGGCTGAGGTGGACTGCACAGCACTGCAACACGTCTTTCAGTTTTTTTAAGGTTTTTATTAATCGATAGTTTCTGTTATTCTACAGGATTGTTATTTGTTATTGAGTAAAAAAAAAAACATTTCCAAAAAAACAGAATCCAATTACTACACTAGTTAGTACTAGACTGCACTGAGACACCAATGCACAGTAGTTTGTTGGAAGCCTCCATATGTTTGTACGCCCTGAATTAACGAGTACTTACAGGCTTGTACGGACAGAGACAGCTCTGTATGCAAAATATGTGTAATACAAGATAAGATACAAAGAACATGTCAGGTGAACACCTGTGAGTTAAGTGAAAACTGTTTTTTCTTCTACGGCAACATATGTGTATGACCAAATCCTTCATTTACAAAGAGAAGTCATGGGTTATATTGTTTATTTTAATAGTTTATTTATATATTTTTTTATAGTTAGCATGCTGGTCAGTGAGTTATTAGTTAAAAAAAACTTCACAGGACAGTTAAAATAACAGAACAATTCAGTGTTTTAATGCTAGTTTTATATTTCTTAAGGTGTTTCTTTACTGTACATGCAATGGTTTGTGTTATTGGAAGGATTAGCACACCCATAGGATTAAAACAGAGGTGAGGCACAGCATGTTAAAGAAAAACAAAATTACACAGAAATAAAGCACAACACACACTGGCTCACCGCAGAAGTCTCATGCCAGCTGTGGCCCCCAGGTACACAGGTGTGAGGTGGTGCCTTTCTTTGGGAATGGCCTTTACCGCCTGGTCCAGACATGCCTCTAAACTCTGCCCTGCTGCTCCCTGTTGACCTGCATAGCTGGAGATTCCCCCACCTGAGTGACAGGTAAAAAAAATATATATTATAGACAGGCAGATTTATGTTAGCACAAAGGTCACATGGTGATGCAAAATGATCACAACCACAGGATTAAAAACGTCTAAAATGAATCACTCAACATGCACTTATGAGGAAGAAAATAGGATGGTAAAGTGGAAGAAAAAAGAAAGTAAGTAGGAAAACTGTAGGAAATTGTGCTACATCTTGTAGCACTTCAAATGTCTGACTTAATTTTGATTTGATCACCTATCCCCATCTACAGACCAGAGTTCTCTTCAGGCTGGGGCATTTTAACAGTGATAAAATATGACAATGTAAAACATCATATTCATGACTAATTGACAGAAGTGTTTGTTTATTTACAGACCCTTTAGGACAGGATTGACAAACAGAGCTAAACTCTGACTCACTGCTGATTCATAATCGCCTGAGACTTGCTTCACCTTGTTGGTATAATATTATTATATTATTTACATGAAACAGCCTGAACCATTTCAGTTCCCACCTGCCAGTTAACATAACAAGAAAAAAAAATATTTTAAGATATAATTTCTCAGTTTAAAAAGGTAACCAAAACATGCAGTACAGTGTGCTAAATTGAGGAGTGGACTGGTCAAGTGCACATTAAAAAGATATACTCCACTGAAAACCTGTATTTTGAATATAAAAAGTCATTTTACAGGGTGGCAGCCATAGTCAGCTCTTTCACAGCAGCTAATATGGAATGGAAAAGATTCACATGTTTACAACTTGCCAGCGTTAACTCAAAACCAGTTGTACGTCGACCGCAGGGGTGGTCATGTAAGGGTTAAAAACACTGTGCAGATCCATATTGATTTTTCCTTCATTACCTTCAACTGCAGACATTATCAGGGAGAATTACGACTTGGATGTTGGCTTTCGGACGTGAACGGCATTTACAAGTTGACACAATGATTACTTCCATGTCATGAATGTGACAATGGTGTCATAAAGTATCCCAACAGCATCAAGAACGTCTATAAAAACCGTTCACACCACTCCCACGGTCTATTCTACTTCCCTGTCATAAACATATAAATATATGTTTAGTATGTTTCAAATGCACTCATTTTCATCATAGTTCAGCTGCTTCCATATTGCTCAGGTGCGGTTGCCTGAACCAAAAAAGTTCCAAAATGTCTCTTAAAGCTTTCTGAATCACTAGCTATTTTTTTCTTCATTGTTCATACAGTATGTGTACTCTTTGTGTTCCAAACCCTTCTACTCTCTCTGAAATATGCCGAAATATACAGCTTCCATTCTACCCACGTGGTTAGTTGCCAAACGCATGCTAATGGTCGTCATGAGCAACAGGCAAGTAACTGTGATAGTAGAGAGGCATCTGCAACATGCTAAGCATACAGTAAGAAATGACAGAGGAGGAAGAGCGAGTGTTGCAGCAGTGGTTTTCATTGCAGTGAATCTTGTTGGAAAGTGTCACTGTTGTGAGTCTCTGTTGACTACATGGGCTGATCTCTGAGAATAATCAAGTTAATAATCTTAGCAACCACTCAAAACAAACTTACCCTTAACATGACATTCACTGTGCTGGGTGACCACACCTGTGCCATTTTGCTTGTCTGCTGGCCACTTGTATATATACAAAGCTGTGTGTGAAGATCCAGCATCCAAGACAATCCCATACTACAGAGAGTAGAAGACAGAGAAAAAGAGGTAAAACAGTGAAGGGGGTTGGGTATAGAGATATCTAAGCATTGCTGTGCTGCCAGTGAAGTGGACTCCAGTTAACGAGATACAGATGAACATTTAAGAGTTTACGCTTACGGCTATAGTGGCATGAATGTTGGCATCTGGAAAACATCTGGCTGTAAATGTAAATATAAATCTTCAAAGACAGCCTTCTGAGTGTTACATTACACAAGTACATGTGTAGTGGATGGATTTTACTTCATTCATAAACATTCAGAACTATATTGCATACCTTCACCTTTGCCCAGTTGTTTTTAGTGTGTGCCAGAACATGCTAGAGGAGTTACACTTAGACTACTTACTGCTCATCATCTAGATAAAGTTTGTAACTTCAAATGTATTTATTAATATTTACTCCTTTAAATTGTTTCTTCATGTGATCACAAGTCTTTACATCTTTGCTCATCTGTTCTCTGTGAAGACACTCCCTGCTGATTAAGGTTTTAGCCTCTAAGGTTTTGGACTCTCCCAACCATCTGATATAAAACAGATATGACAGTAATAAAATCCTGGACTCTGTCAGCCTGTCACTGATCTGCTCCAATCATCCTGGGAACATACTTTTCACTGTTTCATTTCACAGAGGCACTGAAATTAAAGGAATTTCGATTTGAGATTTCTGGTTGCAGTTGCAGATCAAGCACAAGTATGCAAGAGGAAAGTGATAAATATCAACTAGCAATTCCTTCACAAGTCAGAAAATTCAACGTATACATGGATTTTTTTCAAGCCAGTTTATGCGTTATGTTATGTATACATAAAGAAAGATGCAAAACAACATGTTTCTTCTGTTGTTATGTTTTTTAAGTGGATTGCTGCTTAATTGTACCAATTTAACCCTACTGCATAGCCACCAGTCTGTTACTGTGCTGGCTGGCTGATTTGACAAACCCTAACCCCTAACCCCCTAACCCTAACCGTAACCCTACCCCTAACCCAAAACATATGTATAGTAGTGTTGTCAGATTATTTAATGATCTATTTTTGTGCATTCTATCCAGAAGAGAGAAAACCAACACAACAAGAGATGACTATTCTGTCTACTGACCAAATGACGTGACCCTTATGTGCTGCGGTAAGCATAGTGTCTCAGCCTCTTTGCAATGATCAATTTAATGTTATATTTGTTACTTTGTTTTTAAAAAGGTAATGGTTTGGCTCCCTCATACATTTGTTGGCTTTCATGCCCATACGTGGGTGTGCTCGCCCTCAGATCTTGCAAACTCTAGCAGTCTCGTGATCTAGACTAGAGGAGATTAGGTATTTGCATTTGTGTGTCCGATCACTTCTGCTCGGTAATGTCCCTATTATTTAATTTTTTCATTGTTTTGGGAAGAAGCAATTTAAAGTAATATTGCATTTTGTTGCCTTGTCTTTTGAAAACTTTGGAGATGGTTCTGTAGAACGTTGGGTTTAAATAATATAACTCCTAGACGAAACATGAGAATATTCACATGCTATTTGCTGAACTTTCTATGATACATGTTGAATTAGGGTAAGTCTTAAGTAGCTCACAGGTAAATTAAATGCATCTGAGGATGACAAAGTACAGCTTAGACAATTTTGGCATTTTGTATCTACATTTTATGCATCCAGGAATCGTCATTGCCATGTCAGGCCCAAATGGCTGCTAGCTTGGCTGTAGACTTCTTGCATTGTTGTAACTTAGGTGACTGTGGTGGAAACTGAACCACTGGGTGCACGATAACTGAAAATATATCAGTGTAGTGATAACTGTAACCTTTAAAAAGAGATGGTTATCATCACTGAAAGACAGAATATGTTTTCCCACCATTTATCTGAAGCATTCAAGAAAGTATTTATTAACAGAAAATACTTCCTCAAATGTCATCATCTACTCACTGTGATGAAAAACCTGTTGCCTTTACAGTGCCTCCACTACAATATGAAATATTAAATTACACCTTTGATGTCGGCTTTGATGTTTGCAAGCGAATACAACATGGCAAGGTAAGTGACTGAGGATCAAAAAGAAAGAGACCACACACACACACACACACACAAATCCATGTGCAGAAATAGATACACAACTTCTAAAATCAGTCAAACAGGTGAAGAATAACATCATGTGCAAGTGTGCCTCATTATTTTTTATATTATTTTTCTCATTACTGCTGTGCAGTCAGTTGTAAGGACTCGCTCTAACACTTGCCAAAAGCACAGACGAGCTCTAATGATGCTGCTTTCTCCTTTCATTGAACAAACTATGGGAACTGTTGCGCTTATCTGCCAGCAAAATGTAAGACAAACCCTTTTGTGGTGTCCTTTTTTGTGACTATAGTCGACAGCATTGTTACTGAGTGAAAGGGCGGCTACATTATACTAAAAAAGGATCCATGGGATATGTAGCCGGTAACACAAAAATGTGCAGCATTCCTGCACTGAATGCAAAAACAGCTCTGCAGTACAGTTTCATGTTTTTCAACAGATTTGTTGTTGCTTTTTAGTTATTTAGTTATTTATGTATGTTTTTGGCTGTCTATTCTTTAAACCTTGATTTTCCTTCTTAAATAGCCATGTCGCTCCACAGGTCATATCAAATTTCAGCCAAGAGGTCACCTGAGTGTGTATATATCCAGTGTTACTGATTACAGCTTGAAACATGCTGTGTTCATCCGATGTTTAAGAGAACACTTCACAGTAACCAGGAAGCAAAGGAAACTGAGCCAACAGAGGATAAAAGAGAGATTTCATTTTCAAGTTTTAACAGGCAACACATTCTGTTTGACTGGTGCGATGCTGGAAACAGTAGAATCTATTGAAAAAAAAATAATGTTATTTTAACAGTATTTCAGTTGTTAATTTTAATATGTTAATATGTTGAAACATAACATGTGTAACCTGAACATCTGTAAACTTTGTCTTGACCTACAAATCATCAAACCATGTCGTTTTTCACGTCTGTCATGCAGAAAACCAAATCTGTGTGAACAATTTAGTAACCTGTATGTATGGTTTAATCATTTGTGCTCATTACTTATTAGTTCTCTCAATTAATTCTCATGTCATAGGCCAAAATCTTGCTTCCTCCCCTCAAACACCCCAGAAAGCACCTTTTGTGTGACGCCTTCAGTCACCCGGAAGTTTGAATAAGACAACAAAGAAAGCATTCCAGAGTTTATGTAAACTGGACATCTGCAGCATCAGCAAAGTTTTCACAGAGAAACATCTGCTTTTTACAAGATGGTGGTGGTCTTGTAATTAGGTGTTTTAAGGTGTTTCCCTTTAAAAGGCATTAAAGGGATCTTTTTTCTAAGATCTAAATAATGTATTAAATGCATGTGATCCATAGTGAAGTACACACAAAAGACACAATGGCATGAAGCTGATAAATTCTGAAAAATCTGACCGCAATTTATTAAATCAAGAGGAAAAAGTAATTAAACTATATGCATTATCACCTCCTGGATTTTAGATGATTCACACTTTATTTATTTAATATTGTCAGCATTGGACTTTCATAGGTTTAAGGTTCAACAACGGAGCAGTAAACATCAAACTCATGTTTGGAGACAGGAGGGGGTGCAATTGTTGTTTGAAACTTTAGTGGGGGGTTAGGGAAAAGTGTACACTGCATGTTAACGTAAACATCAGTGTTAATATCACTGATTTCCTCTAGTGCCATAGATTCCTGTACAACACCATTTTGGCTACCAGTGTGCACCCTGCATGAACTTTACGCTGAAATGTCACAAAACAAACAACCCAAACCTACCATGAACCCCGGTGCCTCCTGGACGTCCTCAGTGGGGACAGTGAGAAGCAGGATTGCAACAAGTCCAAACACCAGCAACGCGATGGGGACGATAGAATGAGCCATGAAGTGAAAGTGAGAGGTGCAAGCAGCAGCTCCGGTGGAAATATGAGCGCTGTCTTAGCGGCCAAGTGGGAGAAGTGGCTGCTGGCTTCCCGCTGGCCGGGCGTTATCACCGCCCGCCTGTGGCTTACACTTCACCTGCTGCCTGCCTCCTGTTTTACATGTCACTTGAACGAGCAAAGCCTGACGTGAATTTACGATCGGAGCGAAGATAAGTCCTCCTCCATGTGCCTTCCCCCGGCCAGCGAAAGCAGCTCCAAGGCTACTGGTGCCATGGAGGGAAAAATGTTTTTATCATGGCCAGAGCTGGTGGAGGATCTGCTGCTCATTCATATTCAGCTGTTATTTAGGTCATAAGGAGTTACACCTTACATTATAAAATAGGTAAAAGGTGAAAAAATCACGTGATTCATGGTTATTCAATCATCAATGTGAAAACAAGGATTGGCCTGAGCTGGCAGAGCTCCACAGTGTAGGCTCTTGGCCTGAAGAGCTTTAGAGCTGGTTGTTGTTTTCGTCCTGTATTTGCATGTGAATGGGTGCAGCTTAAAACCTTTAAAACCTGACTTGCAAATGTTATCCTCATTTGAATGAGGAGTAAAGGCAAGGACATGAAGATTTCACTAAAGGCCTATACTTTCTTTGTACGTGTACTTTTTTAAAAGTCTATTTTTTGCTGAAATCCTGTTGTGACAGTGTCTAAATTTAGCTGAATATATAATTGAGTTATCTCGAAGAAGCTTCTGATTATTGCATTAGAGGTTTTCTTCATGTTGTCACTCAGGTCACCAATATTTTATTTTTGTATCGTTCACAATATGGTACAAATATCACACTGTTAAAATATCTATGAATACTGTATTTGAGGTTTGACCCGGTGTGTAAAATAGCTCAAGCTCTTAAAACGTTATCATCACACAGCTGAAATACTGCCACCCATCAAATGACAAAAAATTAACAGAGGTGATAGATTTGCCCAATATCTGTCACATCATGTCATAAATCAACAAACACGTTTGATGTCTTTTCCATTATTGACTTTCACGTTAACAAGAACTAAAGATCTGAAAAAAGAAGCTGTGATAACTAAAACATTAACAATCCTGATGCCATAAATTACTAAAATACATTACATTGCTATATTGATATGACTATAATTAAAGGTCCACATAATATTGATCAGGCTTTCAGCTATATCACATCATCAGTCTCCTCAGTTGTCATGGACCTGTACCTGTTAAAATATTGATTTTTTTTTTCTGGGTAATTGTAACACTTATTCTCCACTGTGTTGACTTTGTTTTTTCAAGCTCGTTTTTGAAGCAGTATTCCAGTTATTTAATATTGGCCTTCAAAAAAGTCTGGAGACATACAGGAGATGGATTTAAAAGAAGCACACACTTTTAGTCTCAAGCAAGGACCAAGCACCCAAAACACCAAATCTTACATTTCCGATTGTGATGTAGGCTTTATGATAAAAGATATGTGGGCTTCAAAATAACCTTGATGTTATTTTCTTTGACTTTATTAGTGCACAGAAATGATACAACCACAGACTGTATGTAAAGATGGACGTAACGAGGAGTGACGTCATTGCATCAGTTTGAGGACAGTTTGAGGACAGATTTGTGGTTTACGGTCTGCACCATTTTGCGCCAAAGGACCTTCTAAGTAAAGGTAATTTTTTTTCATTCTTAATGTGACATTTATTCATTCCTACTGTGACATGTTCAGTGTATCAAAATCAACATTTTTCAATGATTTGACACTGGCTTGATAACAAGCTGTGTTCTGAGTCAAATAGTCATTTTTAATAGACGGCATTTTGACATGTCACAGTATGAAAAACAAGTGTAAATACAATGAATGATGGCTGAATTTCATTTGACTTGAACTTGAATAGAACAAGCTATCATTCATGTTATTATCAACACCTGTGTTTTTCCCATTATGTCAGCAGCCTTCATCCTCGGAGAGATGAATTCTTTTCAGGTAATGCTCCTGTGACTTTGGTTTCCTGAATCTGTTCTTACCTAATATACCAACTCGGTCAAGATGGTCCACAAGGTGATCAGCCCATGTTCAGTAAAGGAGTAAAGTAGGGTTCAACTGATTCTTAACAGTTCTTATCACCAACTTCAGTAATTTAATTGTCACTGACAGACTTCAACCAAGGGTCAAAACCTACTGCACAAATAGGAAAATGCTAAATATTCAATTGAAAATTGTAAAATAAGGAAACTCAATATCTGTAAATCAATCACTATAAATCACATTTTCGTAGCGGGGGACCAATCAACACTCACATTCATCTCACAGAGTGTGACAGAGTGTGGGCTGTCATCAGGCGGATGGTCAATGGACCAGAACAAATGTCTCACCTGACAATGTGCTGCGACCCACCTCTGCTTCTACAAGGTATGCCATTAATTAACAATGACAGCTGTGATCTAATTAACGATGACATTCATAATCTAATTAAAGATTCACTGACTGTGACGGTGACCGTGTTGGTGCTACAGTACAGTATGTTCCACTGGGGCGACGTTGGTATCATTTCAGTGATTGAAAGAGTGTTGTTAACATTTCCATGTGACACACATGTTTTAAATGTACATGTCTGTCCATTTTACATCAACAACACCCACCACCACTCTGCTGATGCTACTGCTGATGTTTTCAGAGATTCAGTGGAAAAACCTCAAATAATTGTCTTAAATAACATGGTATGATGTATGGAAGGAACTAAGATAACCAGATGTCTAAATTAACAGGAGAAAGAGCCACATTAGCGGCATTGTGACGGTGTATAGGCATTGTGGTGCTTTAATGCTAATGTCAGGATGCCAACACTGATATGTACCATATTTACCATATTCATAATTTTAGTTTATCATGTTAGTGTGCTAATATTTGCTAATAAGAAGTAAACACAAAGTACAGCCGAGGCTGATGTCATCGAATCAAATGAGCTGGTGAAAACTCTTCATCCTCTGTGACTATGAACGACAGTTGCAGATACAGATTTCATGGCAACCTATCCTGATAGTTTTTAAGGCATTTCACTCTGGACCAATTGGTGGGCCATAATATGAATTTCTCCTCTAATAAAATCTGGTTCATGTTCATCCTTCTTAATCTTAGGATGTACTAAGTTTGTTTCTTATAGTTTAAAGAACGTTTGTACAAACTGGCCTTGTGTCCACTTGATGAAAAAGTCCAGTATTCACTCTGGACCAACATCAACTCATGTTCACACTAGCCCTCTGCTGCATCCTGCTGGGCAGGTCACAAACGCTCAGATGGTCTAAGCTTTTTGATGGAAACTGTTGCTTTTAGTTTTATATGAAAGGCTGGTACTCAAGAATCAACCATACAGTCTAAAGAAATAAAATTGTATATTACATTCTGGTGCACTTGAAAGTCTCTTTTGCACAAGTGCTGCAAAAATGTATTTTTACTGTTATTTAGAATTTGTCTTTTCTTCTTTTAAGAGTCATTTATGTGAGGTGACCAGAGCAGGGAGAAATATCCACCATGCACTGCTGCTTCACCAGAGGACCACTGCACGTAAGACCTACTTTTTCTTAACTGATGCTCTTGCTTGTCTCAATTTGTTCATAGCACAAGCTCTTGTTTGTTATTGTTTTTCCATATTATTCTTTTCTTTCTGTGTGTGTGTTTGTAGCTTTTCGTCTTTTTATTCTTTCTTAGATATATATGCTTTTCTTCTTTTTAGTACAGTGTGCTTACCTTTATTCACCATGAAGCCCTTCAAAACTCTTGAAATAGCAATTGTAGGATTGTTATATCACAAAAACAGTACTTACTTACTCCTAATGTGCTGTGATGTGCAATGATAAGAATAATTTGTCCTGAAATGATGAGTCACGTAATCCATCAGTCAACAAGATGAAACTAAATAGCCAACAATTTTGGCAATCACTTAGAAATGTAAATTATTTATCTATCAAAACGTTTCTGGTTTTACTGTTTCATATCATTGTATATTTAATATATTTTGGTTTTTGGACTGACAAATTGTGATGGACATTTTTCAGTATTTCCTCACATCTCATAGATTATACAGTTAACAGATGATGAAATCACAGGAGTAGTTAGATTTGGCAATGTAAGTATATTTTATTTACAGTTGTATAAACAAGATGATTCAATGCAAGTTCATTACTGGAAAAGGTAAGAAAACAAGTGATACCTCCCTTAATGGGTTTTACGTGTTCGTGTGTGTTTTGATGCATGCTCATGTATCATAATTGTGTGTGTATGTGTATCTGTGTAACTATAGTTTAAAACATTCTCAGTTGCAGTCGTAATACAAGCGCAGTGCAATCTCCTCAACCCTACCTAACAATGAACAAGACTCTATTTACATTTCATTCAACTTAAGCGCTCCACACAGCTCAGCTAACTGTACACGGCAACAACAGGCATCCGAAAACAAACCAAAGCACTGATAGTAACACGTAAGCATGCATAGGCCAGAATGAGAACATGATCAGAAACAAACGCACAAGTTTAGAAACCAAATTCTGTTTTAGCACTTTGTGTGTTTGTTAAAAAGTGTCATTATTTCCCTTATAAAGACTTTTTTTCAAATAAAAAGTAAAATGAAAAAGAGATTTGTGAAATTAAAACATCTTGAAGTGGAGAAGGTAACATGTCTGATGTTGTAGTGGTTCTATAGTTTCTTGGTAAATCAGTTTTTACAGTTTGGGAGACCCCTCAGCATAAAGTGCTATGAAGTGCCAGACACCAGGCAGGGTGCAATAGTTTTTTCAACACACAGCAGTGGTTTCTCAGCTCCAGAAAATGGGAAACGGCCTGTTTTTGCATCTAACCAAGACTTGCACACAAGCTCGCTCAGGTAAGTCACTCGGATTTCTTCCTGTAAAAGATCTCCGGCTCTACGCGGGGAGGAAGTTTTGCATGAAAGACCGAGTGCTGGTTGGGTGAAAAACCTGGCCCTTTGATGCAACCCCTCGGAGACTGGAAATGAGAAAGACTGCTGCAGCAGGAGAGAGGAAGAGAGAGGGCGTCCCCAAGCACAAAATGGCTTACGGCTTGAGTGTCTCAAACATGTTTGGACGTGAAAACATCAGCTTTAGAGACTGCAAGTTCATGTATGAGTTGACATATTCACTTACTTATCTCTTACTCTACATGGTAAAGCTTAACAGATTGTCTCTAAGAAAGAAAAAACATGCATTTGGCATATTAATAGAAAATCAAAGGGGAAAATACAACTACAGAATCTGGTGTACAGACTTCAAAACAGTTTCATCGTTCAGACAGATAAAGCTCTTATTCACATACAAGCACACACATGCTTCCATCTTCTTCACTGATAGACAACATTAGTCCTATTCTCATCAGTAGTGCCATGATTAATGCATCCCATTGGAAGAAATATCTAAAAACATTGTAGATAAAAGTTCCTATTTAAAAAAAACTTGATATCTATTGAAGCTTACAGTACATATTGTATTGCAGTATATGTTGTTAAGAAAAACTAGATATTACTATGGTATCTAAGCCCTAATTGGAAGTGATATGTTCCAAAACTAGTTTATTTCATTTGCTTAACCAAACTAAACCTGGCTGTGCTAAAGTTATACAGCTGGTCAGGAAAATTTGAAAGTAGTTAACATCAAACATTAAGTAAATTTCTGTGAGTAAAATGACAAAAACAAGGTTAAATAAGTTTGCTAATAACATACAGAAGGAAAATATTGTATATGTGAGTCAGATGGGTTTTTCTGTGCATGCTCAGGGACCCTACAAACATCTAACGCCAGGTAATCCTGACTTTTTTCTAAAAAAAAAAAAAAAAAAAAGGTGCAAGGTCAGTGTTTTTCAGCCACTCCTTCGGCAAGCAAGTTTTTCCTCGAAAGCTCCGTTGGCAGGCGGTGAAATGAAAGCTTCGGCTTCGACGGCGAAGGGACCGTGGAGATGAGTTCTTCTCCCTTCCTCTCTCCCCTCCACTCCCTCCTCGTCTCGTTTCCTCTCTCCTCTGGGAGCGAACGTCAGCGTCTCCCTCTCTTTACACCACAGTGCTGACAGACGGGTCAGACAAGTTGAGTTGGCCCGTGATGTCAGTGGGTGGGTACTGCTGCAGAGGTGAAGAGAAAATGGGGGGGAAGGATGAAGACAACAGTCATTTCTTGACAAAAGCTGCATTTTTGTTATTTTGGTTTTAATGTTAGTATAATTATCTAAACATTCTTTTTTGGGGGGGGGTTTAAGAACACCTGTGCTTCATTTCTGCAGAAATGTAAGAGCAGGAGGGTTCTCTAACCCCTCTCAGGCACACCTTAGTTTTGTTGGATTAGTTGAAATGTTGGATTTTTGTAAACCAGTTTGGTCATGCCTGAGGTGGGCTAGCTGGGAGCAGACGTAAGATCCTGAGTTTAGACAACAGCAAATTTGAATCGGGCATCATTAATTTTATTTGGCCTTACAATATGGGTGATAATTTCCTGCCATGGTTAAAACAGACAGCTCATTTATCTCCCCACGGCCATTTGTACGCATGCAGACAGGCGGCTTCTCTAATTTTAGCAGCTCTGCAGGAGGAGATGAATTTTAGGCCGATTTCAAAGTGCCGTTGTGTCGAACTCTTACGTCCAGTCCCCTGCTTCACTGTGCTTCTTTTTAAGCAGAGTGCGTTGAATTATAGGCGTCTACATTGTTGAGAGGGGAAACAAGATCCCGATTCCATGCAAAGTGCTTAGTTTCTATGGCAACAAGTACAGCGATTTTGCTTTTGACTGAGTCTTTTGAATATGTATACGGACAGCAGTAAGCCATATTTTTACAATGCTGAGGCTGCTTTTTTTTTTTTTTTTGCTAATAAGCAAGAATATGGAAACCTGCTGAAGCAATAACTCATTAAACATTGTAAATATAGTCAATTACATCATTAGAGCTGGTGAAATGCTGTTTGTTTTTTTGGACAGTAAGCTTCATGTTTTGGTACACAGTGAGCTTGGGTGGAGTAATTAACCCGTCTGCATTATGTTTATATTCCAACTGATTTTTCAAAAGGTCAATCATAATCTTGACTCACAGCATTATGTTGGAAAAACCTGTTTCATAACATCCAATGTGCAGGCAAACATATTTTGTATGTACAGTGAATGCATCACAAATGAATACTGTATTGCAGAACCAAAACAGGGAAGAGTCTTGCCTTTTTGTACCCGTCTTTAATGTATTTTCTCAATTAAGCAAGATCTTAGGTTTAAGTGCCTCTCATTTAAAGCTGATAGAGCCAATACATTCAAGCATATGAGCTTCAGAAGCTGTCATGATGCAACTTACATGCTGACAGATGGGGCAACATCCAGACTGAATAGTTAAAATGTAACTTTTTGTTCTAAATAGAGTCAGAGTGGATGTTCCTCATCTACTTGACCCGCGAGTTGCATCATCATATGGCTTACAGCCCCCATTTGGGTCTCCTCATGTCTTGTACCTTGAGGGCCTGCTAACAGCGCACCCTACTGGGGTCAAGTGGACCAGCAAAAGAGAGACACTTCACTGACATCACAACCACAGTTAATGGTTATAAAGCTATATTCAAAACAGCTATAGAGATTCTTTTTAATATATGGCACAGCTACAAAGATTTCTACTTCTTCTATTGTTATGTTACTACAGCTATGACAGTTACAGTCATTGGCATGCTTGCAGAGGGAGAGAGGAGCAGTGTGGCATGTGGGTGAGGGACACTGACACTCAAGTCCATTGATATCCATTAATATAAAAGAAGAACATTTATATAAAATCAAAAATAATGGTCAAAGACTGAGGATGGCAGATCTTTCAATTGGAGCATCTTTTTTCATTTTTTTTTCTTTTTTTTGATTGCACTAAATCCTTTTTTATGTTTCCACTTTGAGCCATTTATTTCCCCGCTTGGGCTCCAAAACCAGCATCCGAAACCCTCACACAGACATATTAACAATGGTGATCCCACTCTTCTTATCTTCAAACCAGACCGATTCTACTGAGAAACCTCCAAAGGGAAGAGTAAAGGAGGTTTGATTCAATGTAGAAACATTCATAAAAAAAAAGACAAAAGTTAAAACAAGAGAAAGAGAGAAAGACAGGAGATCAAATTAAAACACACACAAAAAAAAAAACTTTTACTTTGTGACCCGTTAGCTTAGCTTCCAAAGGCTAAATCTCCCCTGAGAAACACATTCAGAACACAGTGTTAGTACAGCGGCCTTTCTGTCGAGGTGTCTGTGCTAGCTCCAGAGATTATTGCTGGTTTTTTTAGACTCATGCCAGATTTGGTCAGCGACCAGCTATGTCTGGCGGAGCAGCTGGGCACAAATGACTGCGGGTCACTGGTTTGTCAGAGCACTCCGAGCTTGCGGGGTACAATCTCCCAACTGCAACGAGCAGCAGGGCTTTTCAACTGAACTGTAAAAGAATAGAGGAAACCTGACACTCTCATTGTGCTGCAACAAGGGAGTCAAGCAGAGATATAGAAATGGTGTAAAAAAAAAAAGAAAATTGATTTGGGAAAAGGAATTTATAGCTTGTATTTGTAACACAGTGAGAGTCTAAGGCTTCACAGATTTTGTAGCTCGTAAAAACAACAATTAAAACATAAATGAAGTCTTCACCACCTGAAAATATATCCTGAAAGAGGCATGCACAGTTCAGACCACAAGGACACTGAAAAATAAACAAGAATTATGACAAACAAAATATGACAAAGCAAAAAGTAAATTGATTAATAGAAATCCATGAGTGTAATCCTGAAATAGACATGTTGAAAAATAAGATAACACATTAGTTTTCTTCCCAGGACGACTGGCCATCACGCCTGCCTTTGGAGATGGATTTTTTTTTTTTTGGAAAAATGACAAAACATCGGCGCATGCTTTTCAAACCAAAAGCAAACCAACAGCGGCTGAAATCCAAACAGAGGAAGTGCGGGCGGGATCAGTGCAAAGAAACGATGGATATACAAAGGATCAAGCAGTCAAAAACGACAGGACACGAACACAAATATATAAAGAGACACACGCTTACATACAGTATACACACACACCACAACGTCACCAATAAATACACAATCGCCAGAATCCACGTCCAAACCAGAGGCAGGGAGGAAGAGCAGCCCAAGACAAAACACCACTGGCAGACTGCTTGCTTTTATTCGCCCCCCTCCTCCAGAGGAGCAACGCCACTAATCCCATCGAACCTCCCCGCCCCCCTCAAAATTCTGAATACTTGGGACAATCCCTTCCCCGAATTCAGAGCCCAGCTCCTGGCCTGGCCTGACCTGAGTTCCTGCACTGATGCCCTCCGGGCCTGTAGAGGACCTACAGATGCTAAATGGTGATGGCTGATCGATGGTGAACGGACAGACACGTGGCAGAGGCCGCGGAGCCGTGTGGAAATGGGTTGAGTGGAACATGGCACTGTCTCGCGGTCGGATATGGAGATGTGGGTAGAGAGGACAGAGAAAGAGAAAGGAGAGGGGTGAAAGCAGAGACAGAGGAGGAGGACGCGAAGAAGGGGAAAGAGAGGGAAGAATAAACAAGGGCACATGTTGCTTCTTCGTCTCCTTACCGTGTCTTTGGAGGACCTACGTCTCTTGATGCTGGAGGCCAGGGTGGTACTGATGGACCTAAAAGAGGCTTTCTTTTTGGGGTCGGGCTCTGCTCTACCACTTTTCCTATCCTAAAATAAATATATGTAGAAACATTATTCATGTTCTCTGGCTGGGGTGACAACCGTGGTTTCAGTCTCACCCATTCTCTCTTCCCAAACCCACCACCACCACCACCACCCCAATAAATTACCTTACTTTATATTGTCTAAATAGAGGGAGGGTCCTTGTGAGAAAGACTACAGCATTTGGAAATGTATAATGCGCAAAGAGGGAGAAAGAAAGGGATAAAGCCTGTTAGATGTGAGAGTGGAAATAGTCTGGTCAGCCTGATATGAGGGCATTCGTCTACATTTTATGCAACATTATCACAGTGGGACTGCACAAGATGGCACAGTAGTCCTCTAGAAATGTGCTGACACATTCACTTGGCCCCTAGAAATGCATTGGAATGGGTGATGACTAATAAAGATGTCAGTGGTTGTGATACCTACTTAAACCATCTAAAATATCCTGCCTGTACGTTCGCTATTGCCTGAACACACGTCATCTCAACACACAAGTGATCTTATATTAATGGATCGACTAAACAGTATACCAATTATGATAACAGGATATCTAGAATCTACTCTGTGCTTGGTTCTGACCTGGGTCAGAGCTCTGGAAAACATTTAGAAATGCAGTCCTGTCAAACATAAATAGAAAGGATAAAACAAAATGAAAAGAAGAAGAAGCAGTTTTAACCATATTCTTACAAGATGGCAGGACAATTTGATGCCCTCCCTCCCTCATACCATCACAGCTACTCTCAGCACAATAACTGGGTGTTTGTGTGCAAAAAAACTCATATTAAGGTATTCTTACATCCTGAGTCTCTAGAGAGGAAGAGGGCTGCATAGGGGGAGAAAAGAAAAATAAAATAAATTTCCATCCACTTGATCGTTATTACTTTAAAGAAGATCCTTAAGTAAAAGCCAAGGGAACTAAAAAGGGCGGATATTTAAAAAAAACTTTAAAAAAAATAATTAAAAACTAGCAAAGCAAACATCAACATCCAAAGCCAGGCAGGTATAAAAAGTTAGAGAAGCTACAGTATCAGAGGCCACTAAAATGCATATCAAAGAGGGAAACCAGCAGCGACAAAAGTCAGTAATTGAAGCCCATTTAAAGTCATTATACCTTAAAGTGGTATAATGGAAATTCACCCCACACACAAGGGAATGGGATGGAGTATGAAATGAAAAAGATTTGAAAAGAAATCACCTACTGTAACTGCGAAAACTATTCTTAAAAGAGAGAAGATTTGCGATTCTGTGTGCTTGATTTCATGATCCGAGCAGATGGAGGCTAAATGATGCTATTTCTATAAAAAAATAAAATAAATAAGAAAGCGCTCTAAGATGGATGTTGAGCAAAGTATAAGTGGAGGATGAGTGAGCAGTTGCAGGGAGGGAAGCCCTTTGGGTGGGCGGGGCAGTGTGGTGTGAATTTCAACATGCCAAAACGCTTTATGGATGGAGAGAGGGATAAAAGGGGGAAACATAGAATAAGTAAACACAAAACAAATAGCATGACAAATCAATCCTGGCCAGCACTGGCCCCGCAGTACATCCTTTTTCATCAGGTCACATGACTAGGCACTTTTATCACCCAGTTGACCAGCACTTTTCTCTCAACACCCCTAATGACATGATTTTAGGTGGCGAGCAGGCATTAGCTGGCCTGGAGGATAGATGAGAGCTGGCAGAGAAATGATTGGTGCACAACATCACTCAATTTTAGTGCAGGTATTAATAAATGTGCATTTTTCCTGTTGGAAGATGACATCTCATGTTAGTAAATAGAGAAAGTCAGCCTGTGTAACAAGTAAACGTCTTGGTTCAGGAAAAATCAATTCCCAAGTGACGTCAGTTCTCTTCTTTTAATCTTTACTTTCCCGTATTTCTTACACGTCTGACACTGCAGGAGTGCATTCTGGCCACTCTGAGCCCTGATGAGGTGCTGCGTGTGCTCAGTCCCGGCCATGCATGGCATGCTGGACCATCAGATGAAGCGTGGCATGGGACCTGCACAGTGTACAGCAGTCGCCTGTTTCATGTCGGAAACAGAAGCGAGCTGCCACAGTGCATCATCATAATACACCATCATCATCATCATCATAATCATCATCATTATCATCATCACGCTATAGTGTTTGTCACGCTTTGTTTTCATCTCAGACTGACACCAGTTTCAGTCTTGTTCAGACAGTGCACTTCTGAGTAACATCTGTGTTAAAAGCTGAAAGCCAGACGTGTAGCCTCTCAGTGATGTAGTGGTCAACAACAAATTATCAGCATCAGTGATCACAGAAAAATCAGTACATGTAGAGATATAAATCAGTATGATCTAAATCTATAGAAGACATTATGCTTAGTAACATTAAGACAACGTTACAAGACATACATGATAAAATATGAAACACACAAAGCCTAAGTTGAGAGGTATGCAAAAATAAATAAAAAAATGTACAGGGTACATCATTTCTACAGTATTTCTTTGTAGCCAGTCATCGTTTATGCATCACCTTTTTAGACATGGTATCTGTAATATTGCTGGCTCCATCTGTCTGTGAGGATAATATCTTTTGAGCTTACAAAAATAGATTTCTGTCACATAAAAGGTTGGAAATGTGTTCAGTAATGACAAGACCCTTACGAAGAGAGCTGAAATGTTTGTGCGGTATTTTTCACCTCAGTACACCTTGTTGGTGAAGGACATCATGCGCATTGTCATCTTTCACATGTTATGCTGTCTTGTTATTTGGTCCTTGGTGCAGATAGAGAACTTCTTTCATTTCTTAGTTAGACCAAGTTTCAGATGTTTTTTTAAAGCAGAATTGTAGCTGTAGATATTTCCAGTTTGTCAAACACGACACTTCAGAATTCTGCAATTAACTAACGGCTTTTTTAAGACTGTAATCTCCGTTAGCATGACTGCTTTCAATTCAGATATAAGTCATATTTGAAGTGTTGTACGAGAAATGATTGTTGTCATGACTTTTAAATCTGTAACAACATATCTTTTGGGACAAGCTGTAAGTATAAACTGACACATTATCAAGTTTTAAGTTGTAAGTAACAGTCACATATATTTACATGTACATCTATAGCAGAGGTGGAGTCGTGTTTCTGGTCACCAGTCAAAGGGACTTCAACATTCTCTTTCTTTCAGCTCTGGTTTGGTCTCCACCAATGGTCGTTGCTAGTTGCTAACTGCTTTTGATGGCTGCCGTGGCTGAAAATGACGCTATCAGTGGTGAGATTGAACAAAAACAGTTGGAGGCTGTCTTCTGTTTCCTCTATTATCACACATCTGTCACAAAAGAGATACAATCTTAAGTGTTACATACTTACTTTGTATAATGTGAATTATACATTTAAATCATACAGATTTATATCAGCTTCAAAAAGGATGCTAAATTCTATCCAAAATATATAAATGTTCTAAATGAGATTCGGTAGGTGTACCTCCACTACATCTCTGTGGCTACAGCTCCTTAAAGCTCCAATATCTTAGGCATGCAATTCTAATAATGCATGCACCCTTATTTAATTGTAAAGCATTGACGAAGCAACGGTGTGTGGTAGTTAATGAACTTATATTTCTCTATATCATCTGGGGTTTTGAGCAATAACAGCACGTAAAGATAGTGTCAGCCTGCAGAGGATGAGGGATGTACTACACGAACAGATCAAGGTCATCGAGGTTAGTCAGAAGTGCATGTTCTCTCAGGTTATGTATCCATGTTTAAAGGCATGTGGGTGCACAGTACTGCACAGTGCTTTGCATTAATACACCAACCTGAGGCAGTATAAGCACATAATAACATACAAACACACATACAAGCTGTCAGAATGATGCCAACAATGGGACTCCAGGTTTTAGTGCTCGCCGTACTAAGGAAGGAGGAGGCCATATAAACTGTGCTCTTTCTTTTTACATTGTGATGAGTGTGTGTCCTACATAACCAAGTTGTCTTTTTTAATTTGTAAAAAATTAGATCACAGTGAGTAATCCAATCAGTGCACCCAAACCGCATGAGTAATATCTTGAGAAATATTCACGCTGAACAGAACAGATTGTATTAGCTCGACTTGACTTCTTGGGCTCCCTTTGTGCTCATGGCATAAGACCCCGTCAAAGTGGTTATATTCAGGGCAGTGAAGATCGTGTATCTCTGTTGTTTTAGCTCTAGGGCCCACAGTGAGGGTAGATGAGCATGCATGAGCCATCTTTGTTCAGCAGCGCAGATAAATCTTATGTGATCGCCGCTGACATGGATATAAAACACGCTGATCTGCGGGCAGTTTAGTGTGTCCCTCTCCTTTCTCAGTGTCCCCCCTCCCCCATACATGCATTCACCTGCTGTATGCGCCTAGAGAACACACATTGATATGAGGACACTCACGACAGTTACATACAGTAGTTAGGTTGATGGAAGACACTCTCAGAAGGACATTGATTTGCTGACAGGCACTTGTGATTATACTGTACCTTCCTCCAGCCCTGCTGTCTGCTATTCAGCAGGGCCAAACACTGAGCTTTGGTTCAAGGCTTACACAGAGTCAGCGGACGGGCTGCCAGGGCCACACCTCAGACTCACAGTGTGACTGGCCATTAAATGTGCAACCCCCCTGTACCTCCAATCAGCTATCCAATCAGGGAGTGAAACCATCAAGAGTTAAAGAAGGGGGAGGGTGCGTGGGTGGAGGAAGGGTGCACCAATGCTCCAACGCTTCACGGCCATGTTTGATTGCATCTGAGTATGAAGGGCAAATCATGTTCTTCATCGGCTGACCGGAGGACATCGCTTTATTGCAGCTAAAAGGGTTGGTTCACTCAGATTACAAAAAGAAATGTCATTTACTCCTAGTAGTATCTTTGCCATGCAGATGTCTTTGAACCACAAATAATATACCATTAACAGCTTGGAGGTTTTGGAGATACAGATCTGAAAAGCCTTGCACATAATACCAAAACTATCTGCATGGCTAGATACCACCAGGTACCACAAGTAGAAAAATCTGTATTTTTGAAATTTGGGTAAACTGACCCATTAAACTGACGCCTGCTTCTGCTTTCATTGCGTGGCACGAAGCTTCTGGCATGCAAGACAAGTTTGTCTCATATTGGGTGTCTGCAGCATGGACTCTGCAGTGGATAAGGAGACACACTGTACACTGTAGCATGGCACACTTTACAGTTGACTATACCGGGAGAGTCACTGCAGTGTGATTGAGCCAGGACATTGATTTTAATCTTTATGCTCTATTTGTATTGTTAGTTCCTGGCTGCTGCGGTATGGCCACCAGAGTAAAAGAGGAAATCAATGATGACGCAATCAAAGTGCATCAAGTGTAAAGTAATCTCTGTTATTGTTGTTTTTATGGTATTTCTGGCAGGACATAGTGTAGGGCATAGTAGGCGTTCCATGTCCACATCATCTGATTTTATGAAGCGAATAAGCGCCACAGCAGCAGCTTAGAAAATACTAGTTCATGCCATGAACGTGTCCATCATATTAGAGGGCCACGAGGCTAATTATCTTATTTTTTTACTCTAACAGCGAGAGGTGACATGGGGGTGGAAATGGTTCTGCTAATTAGTTACATACTAATGAGGGGGTCCCGGCCACAGCTTGACTTCCAGAGGCCTCCTTACTCTCCTGCAGGCACACACAAGAGACACGGGCGCTGTTGGCCTCTGGGAACTGTTAGGAACTAAAGGGTGGCCATTGAGGATGCCTTACAGTACGTGAAGGCATCAGAGATCACGGTTCTGATCTGGCTGTCTGACCACCACTGATGTGCAGAAAGAAAAGGTCCTACAGAGGCTGAAAAACAAGTGTCGCCCCCCCAATGAGAAGGGGGCTTTGTTGGCTTTCTTGCACCATAGCCTCGGCCCTTCCACCCTGGGTGTGAGCGGTCAGAGGGGGTAAATCCTACCTGCAGGTTCTTCCTCCAGACATTGACGGCCGCAAAGGCCAGCTGCATCTGCTTCCTGCGGGCGTCTTTATGGCGCTTATAGGCGATTTCGATAAAGATAAGGAAGATTCCTGCTGCTATGCCTCCAGCCACCAGCATGAAGACACCTGTTTGGGAGGGACAGAGGGACAGAAACAGAGCAGAGATGGAGATATGTGAGCTACAACCCTCTACAACCCCGCCGCTTCCACTGAGCATGAATGCATGGTCTGCCTCTCTTGCTCAGTGGCCGCCCCTCCTTTTTCAAACAGCTCCTACTGACGACGGCGGCTGTAAACCACACACTATTAATAGAAGACCACAACCGCACAAAGCCACAGCACAAGATACTGTACGGCACATTTCCACAGAGCACCCACGCCGACACTAAAACAACGATTTTGTAAAGGTATTGGACAAAAAAACGCTACAGTACCTTACCACTGCAGTTTTTGTCCAATCACTTTTAACGCTCTCTCTACGCGATAAGGACCATACCTGCCATGTTTTCAAAGGTGAGTGTGGCTGGGGCATTGCTCCTTGAGTCACACTCCTGGTATCTCACCCAGGTTTTATCTAGGTCTTCCATGAAGCCGTTCTCATGAGAACTGCAGGGGGTTGGGGGTGGTGGGGAGAGAGGTGACAAAGTTAATACACGCCGCAAATGACGGAATATTTGAGCCGCTCACTCCCAGATAGCAACATAAATGAAACAGAGACAGCAGGACAGGTGACAGACAGACATAAACTTGACACAAACAGACAGAGAGGGAAGGAGAGGGAAGATACAGAGAGAGAAGATGTGACATAAGGCGATGTATTGGATGGCTGTAAACGGTCAATACGTGACCAGGAAATCATATTGATAAGAAACCAAAAAAAGTCATACGAGTAATGCAGCTTCGGCTGGGACAGACCTGAGAATGGCCAGGGACACATTCTGTTTCCAGGGGCTGTCCTTGCGCATGCCTATGCCAAAGCCCGAACGGAAAAACAGCTCTCCCGTGGTCACCAGGTCGCACTTCTGCGAGGCTTCAAACTCCAGCACCGCAGAGTCCCAGATGAAAGCATGCAGCTTGCTGTGGGGGGAGGGGGAGGGAGGAGGAGGAGGAGGAGGAGGAAGGAGGAAGGAGGGAGGAGGAGGAGGAGGAGGGGAAGGAGGGGGTTACGGTGCGACAGTACAATGATTTACATACACATTTACGGCTCCCACCCCTCTCTCTCTCGCACACCAGATCGTGTGTGTCATTCAGCGTTTACCAGCAATCTCTACCGCTGCTTATGGCCCAAATGAAATCCAATGCCAGATGGCTGAGGGCGCGTCCCCCATTGGATTCCCCCCATCTCAAAGAAGTTCGTCTGGGTACAACCTGAAAAAGGGTGCTCCTCCACTCAATGTTAGCTTAACCTCACACTGGTGCCAGTGCTCTTGACACGTCCACACTTGCTCCTGTCCCTGGACATCTGTCATGGCTGGGTGATGGGCCTGGATCAGGCGGAATGCCGCAGTAAGTCCTGCCGCATCCATCTGATCCAGAGGTCCATGTCCTCCCCCCTAAGCTGACTGGACTGGCCCTGGTCTGTGTGCCTGACAGGTTGAGCAGCCGGCCGACACGTGCTCTGGTCGGCCCGGCCTGGCCGAGACTCACTTGTCACGCACGGCCTGGATAGCCTCGGCGGCACTCTCATAGTTGTGCTTCTCCATGTGGCGGTACATGGTGCTAAGCTCGACCTGCCGCCGGAAGTAGATGTCCACGGAGCTTTGCTTCACCGTGGCGTAGATGAACTTGTCCGATGGGTTTCTCAGCTGCATGAGGAGAAGACACAAACAGTTGAGTATGTGTATATATATTTTCCATACAGATAAAAATGTTGTGCTGTACCATGGTACTAGTATCATCCTGTACACACCCTTGGGTCATTGATGCCGGTGATGCGCTCCTCAGGCCGGTCCAACACCAGGAAGGCAGCCAGGTTGGCAGTATAAGAAGCTACAATGATCATGGCAAAGCCGGCCCACACCATACCCAGGATTCTCGCTGAGAAGCTGCGCGGCGCACCTGTGTGGTGAGTTCAAGTTTTGACCTTTCAGCTCAGTCATTTTCAGTTTCTAATTGGAATCGTCATGTAGAGTAGTTACATAAGCCTTAACACTGCGACTTCTGTTAGTACTACTACTGTATGACACAACCAAGAACAGAACAAATGACAAAAATATTATATGCAACACAATAAAATATCAGACAAGAAAAGGAAACACTGAAAGAAAAAAGAAACAAGAAAAGGTAACTGTTAAAAGACAAGCTGCAGCAACGTTTTTCTTCACAAAATGCGATTTGAAAGGAATTCATTCGTCATCCTCAAAGAAAAACATGACAACAAGGCAACACCTGGAGCACACAAATGCCTTGATTTTGGTCTTTTTACTAAGACTCTAAGACTGAAGTACTCGACGGCTCAAATTATAGTGTTCAGGGAGGAGAGGAACACTGACAAGTGATGATTTGAAGATTTTCAGTAATTTTCTTTATTTCCTCAGTGGCTCTGTCTCACCTTCTCCTATTCCAGAGTTCAGCAACACTCCCCAGGAGAACCACATAGCAGATGATAAGGTGAGGGCATCTTCTTCTTCTTCTTCACTGTTTACTTTAAATCTTCCAAACGGGCTAAAGGGAAGAAATTGGGAGGGTTGCAGGAGATAAAATGAGAAATCGCAGAGAACCTGTAGACGGAAAAACCCTGGTGACCCCAGGCAGGGAAGGGAAGTGAACATGAGTGAGCAAAGCAAGAGGGACATAAACTCCGAAAGAAAACAGACAAAGACGGCTGCACAGGGACAGAGCGGTGGAATGGTTGGAGTCAATCTTCACCTCTGTCTGCTTTCGTGTCCACACTGAGGGAAGATCTGCAGCGCGCAGGATTTCATGTAGTGCATGTGAACACACACACACACGTTCACTCATTCAGTCATGAGTACATATAAACACACACACACACACACATACATGGGCACACGCATACAAACACAGGTCTCCCTTGTACCTGAACCGGTCTAGTAGGTAAAGCATCACCGCCACCACATGCACCGAAAGACCCACCAGCAGCCACAGCGTGCTTTGGAACGGCTGCATGAACGAATCCAGTGTACTGCGAGGGATTTCCTGAAAACACACACCGCAGTTGATTGTAGATTGTATAATTAGCGTTTTTGCTTACTTTTCTTTGCATATTATAGACATAACATAAAAGCTGTTTCCAAGTTAATATTCTTAATTCTATTATTCTATATTCAATTTCCGCTTTTGCTGACCAGTTTTGCTTTAAGATTTTTTTTTCATATGACTTCCCTGCTGTTCCAGGCAGACTCTTGGAAACTGCTTGAGTTGTACAGTCAATCACACAACTTCATGGTGGCATTCAATTTTATCAAACAAAGATGGTCTGACTCGTGGCAAATGCTGCCTGAAGTCAGCGCTGCTTCACCTCCTCATAATAACAAATATGAATGCAGATTTTCTGCATGTTTTGCAAGTTTGCTTAGAGAATTTAATATCATATGGATGAGATAATAAAAGATACCGGGATCAGTAGAATAAATACATTAAATAGCACAATAGAGTTATTTGCGAAATGGTCAGGTGATGTGAAGTATATGATTTGCAACACATGGGCTAAAATCTGAGGTATAAAAACATTGGTATTGTTGTGATACAGCAGAAACCAACAGTAGGAAATTATTTCAGCTTCCACTGGTATGACTGGATCAACTATATTCAGGTAGCTGATGAAACAAATATGCATGTGTTGTTATGTTGTCTTGGTAAGCCCCTTAAATGTGACAACCTGTGCTTAGAATGAGTTAAAACGCTATAGCACCCTTGTGACACCTCTAATGAGCATGTTTTCTTCTGTTTTTTTCTGATGCAATTTTGAATTTGGGCAGAATTTCTCATATTTATCAGCTTTTTAACTGTTTCCCTGTGTTTGTGCTGTAGAAGATATAAAATGTTGGTATGACAGTTGCTTGTATTAGAGATTTGTGGATACAGTTGATGCACAACTAATATAAATGACCTTACAGATTTGAAGATTCCACAACTGAACGATACATGCAACTCCCCCATTGTATTTTCAAATGGGCTAAAGGTGGATACTTACCTTTTTAACGAGGATGGTGAGACCTTGATATTTAAAGGGTTTGGAGAACTCGATGTACTGGGCTCGTTCGTTGTTTATAGTCAGCGGGGCAACAATCATGTCAGCCAGGCCCCCCAGGAGCTCTCCCATCATGCCATTCCACTCTTTCTTGTTACTGTTGTTTACCTGAAGTCCCAAAAGGAAGGCATTAGCATGAAAATCAGCTCTCAACCTGCTGGAGTCTAGACCACAGAATGTTTCCAGGATTTAAGGATTTGGGTTAAGCCTAGTGGGGATATCAGTTCTAGGCGTGCTCCACATCTTTGGAATCTTTTATATCAAACGAGAGCTTGCTATTTTCAGAAGTTTAGAGGAACACTGAAGAAACTGAAAGTGTTAAAGTGTGCTCGTGCTGTGCCTACAGGACAGGCCTTTTCTGGGTTAGAGATGAATGTGCCCACAGAGAAAGTCAGCTGATCATGACCTGTTTCATCTCCTATCCTGATGGAAATTATTAGTAATATTAATATGATTTTGTTGGTCTGATTAGTAATGATGCTTTTTGGTATGCTGATGATGTGTATGTATGTGTTTATCCATGATAGAAAGGATAAGGCAGTGACGCAGTACAAAAAAAAGAAAAAAATGGGGTTTGTTATATTATATAATACAATTTGTTTTGTCTTTGTGGATATTTGAAGAAAGGATGGAAAAGGGCAGTCTAATTCTCAGAGACTATAAATGAATTATTAATCAGAAAATATGGCTCTTGGAAATAGCAGGAAACTGACCTTTTGGCTATTTTACATGTTTTTTTTGTAGCTGAAGCTGCTTTTTAAAAATCATGTTGTTCTATTATGTTTTATCTTCTATCTTATTAAAGCAAATTTGGTGGTTAGTGCTCACATGGCAACCTGTGAATCATGTTCATATATGGTAACTATACTGCTAATTAAAACATCTTTCTCTCTTTCCACATTGCACATCCAGAAAATTGCTTGAGGTGACACTGAGGTCAGAAGGAGACAGGAGTGGTAGCTCTATACACTCACATCACGATGAAAATGTTCTCCTGTTCCAGGTCACAATGGTTTTTATGTGATATTATTTTCATTTCATATTACAACTAATGAGCACTTCCAAATTGACAATAACACTGATGATTGCCGCTCGCTACTTCTTTGGTGCAGACATTAGAACAATGATAATGGGCAAATTCACCTGTTGGATATAAGTCTGGGTCTCTGCTCTATGACTGTTTAATGCTCCAGTTCTGAATAGTTAGTCGAGTGGAGTAAAATAAAACAATTATGTAGAGTGCTGAATGTAAGATACTGCCTCATTCAAAAATGTAACAAATAAGACTGAAAAACTGACCCGCTCTTGAGTTCCGAATTTCCCATCAGCCACCAGGTGCACCTCATAGGTAAAGTTCATGGTCATAGCCAACTTGATCAGGAGATCAATGCAGAAGCCATAACAACATTGGGGTACAATGGGACGTCCTGTAACAAAACCAGCGATGGTTGCAAGTTACAATCACTCTTGCAGATACACGTTAGATGTTTTAATCCAAAGGCGGCGCACATAGACTGGACATAATGCGTGACACGGTGCACTGCAGACGACCACACACAATCACGCTGTTTTGCCAGAAACACACAACATACAGACCGAGCATGTCTCAACAGTCTCTCATTCTGAATGGCACACTCAGCTACATGCATACATATATAGATACCTACTGCATATATATGTATGCATCTCCAGTGGGTGGTTGGCGGGTGCAGTAAAAGCACAGTGATAATATAAACGTCCCTGATAGGTTACCTGGGATGGTCTCATTGGGCCCAGTGCAGATAACCTTTTTAATTAAGACTCCATTTAATGTCATTTCCTCCTTGCATGTTCCATCCGGTTGAGTGGGTTTCACATACACAAATGGCTCCTGGTGTATCGTCACTATCTATAACAGACGGGACAAAAAGCTGTTTATCACGTAGTCAGAGCTGGAGTATGTTTTGATCCCGAGGGACTTCGACGCAGTGCAGAGAGAGTGTTAAAAAAAAAAAGAAGAAGGAGAGAGAAGAAATACTTGGTAAAACACAGCAGATGCACAAATTCCCATGTATAAACTCCACAGATACACATGGACACACAGACAGACAGATGAATGTAAAAATAACTGACAAGGATACAGATGAAGAGGTTCTTTGCAAGCCTGTGACAAATGTGAAGGGATACAAGTCATAGCAAATATATCACTGCTGCCTTCATGAACATAGATTAACTTCGCTCCCCTGTGAGGAATAAGCGTCAGCGCACTGTCCAACACGAGCGCATCAGCTCAGGTCCATACTCTATCTGTGTAGACATGTATGTCACATTGCAGCAGTGAAGCGGAGGCACCCTACCTTTAATCGAGTGGACATCTGGAAGCCCTGTGGTTTCTCAGTCTCTCCTCCGGGCCAGATGATCTTCCGCTGATTGTTCATTACCACCTGCAGCGATGCCACACACATATACAGTATTGTAGGTGAGTGCTGACAGAAGGCTTGCTGCTGATGAGTCTCCAACACTGTGGGTGAGCATCACTAATGAGTCAGCTTTATATAACCACAGCTCAGCGACTCTTTCATTTACTTCTTCGACCTCTGACTTACGTATCATACCTGAGGCTTTCAGGAACTGATTATTATCACACCTATCCACGGGGGAACTGAAGTGCTGATCCTCGCAGTCCTTACTGGTTCTTGTGTTTGCATGGTTGACCCATTTAAAAATCCACCATTAACTAAAGATGATTATAATTTGACAAAATAATTTTAACACTTTGTGGACTAACTAGTTTTTTTTCCAGAGCTTTCAACCACATCTCCATGTTTTTCAAAGTATACAATTTTTAAATTTAGTTTTTTTCTTTTTTGTCATGTTATGTTAGGGTTGTATGGTTACACAGTTCTGATGAAGGATCATTTTTCATGTACTGAATCTATGAGGAATGTTTTTGTTGTAAAGCTAATCCCAAAGGACGATCCATAATTGTAATATGACACTTAAGTTGTGTCTGTCGGCATCTTGATTTTCATATCGTTTTGAATAAATGGAAAACTAGTGGTTGTCTGCGATATAGAAAAATCTCTCTGTGCTTTGATCAGCAATGAGCTTTGAAAATATTTTCTATTTTCCCTATTTTATACCTAGTGCTCATGAAGGAGGAGTTAGGTTTCATTTTCAGATACACGCAGCTCCTTCTTGCCATCTAGAGTTGCACAGTGGACAAATCTACAATCCTCTTGCAGTGCAGAAAAAAATCCATGGTTCATGGCAAACCATGATTCAACCAAAGGTTAGGTGATGCTACAACAGTCTATCCAAAATTTACACTCACTTTTAATGAGTACCTTAACACCCCCACAAAAGTCTTGGTTTTGCTGAACTCGAGTAGTTAAACTTCGTCAATCAAGCAGGCTGTGGACTGTGCGAATGTTGCAATTCATTATAGCAATAATAAAATACTCCTCAAATTCACTATGACAGACTGCTGCTTCATCGTAAGAGCTTTGGCTGAACTACAGAGTGATTTTTTTGCACGGTGTAGAGTTGCCCTACATGAACTGTATTGTACTATAGATAGAAAACTGGAGCTGCATGTCCAATACGAATAAAAAAGATAGATGATTATGTACATGGAGGAGACATACACGTGGGCAGTAAGTATAAAATAGGGAATGGACTTCTTTTCTTAGGTTTCTCTAAATTAGTTGTGTCAAACAGGCCAGAGTTGCCCCTGTGTGTCAGTTTACCTGTGTTCCATTGTATATGCCGACTTGAATGAGTCGACTCTTCTGGTAGTTGAGTATACTGTAGTGCGCATACTTCCTGTCACCGTCGTCATTGAACTCCACGCGTCCTGTGAGGCCCTCTGGGTATTTAGATGACATCAGCACCCTTTGGGAAGCAAATGAAAATGATTATTTGTGTGTTCATGCGTGATTTTATGTGTCGTCTCTCTGGAGCTTAGCGACGCATTTTATTGTGCATCATTCGGTACAAGGCTCTTGATTCAGAGCATGCAGTAAAATGACTCATTCGCCACATTATTTGTTGAAAATGTGATGAAACGAGGCAGAGCTGCGATGACACTTGCTGTTTTAGTCACTGCGTATGTTTGGAAACAATGCGCTTCTTTCTTGTTGTGCTGCTAACTCTAAGTGGGTCAGTCTAAACTCAGTTGCTGACTAATATAGAGTTTCTGGTACATTCTGGAAAACCTGATAAACCTGTTCTTTTTGAATTCTCTAAGATAGCCTTGCAGTCCAAACAGCAGAGCTGATCAATTGTTGATCTAACACTATTGATTAGGGCAGCTAACGGTAATTGAAAACATACACAAGTCGAACTTAATTTGTCAAATTGAATTTCAATGTTAAAGCAATACACTTGTTTTAAAGTTATATATATATCTTTAGGAAACCATGAATCTGAAAGATTATCACAGACTCATTGCATCATGCTTACCGTTTAAAGAGTGGCCCTGTTTTCCAGATGTTGGTGTTGCCCACACATCCTCTTGGGGGTTCTGTGATATTCTCCTTCTCAAAGAGCTCCTGGATGGACTGAGCCACCACAGCCACTGCATCATTGATATGGGCTGATTCGTTTTTCCCGTTGATGAGCTGGAGGCCGATCAGACCTGAGACCAGGCCAGCAAACAAAAGATAATCACTGATCTGACCCAGCCACAGCTTCTTAGGATCCTTTTGCAATTCACAAAGTGGATAAAAAACTTATAGGTCCTCCATTTTAGACATCCTGAATAAAGGTCAGACATCAGCTGTATGATCCATCTTCGTTGCCTGTTAATCTCAGGGAAAATAACTCAGAAAATGTATATATCTTGTCATTTATAAGCGAGGCAAGAGAAAAAAATGGATCATTTTTCTGATGTTACCACTGATGACCTTTTCACAGCATGTGTAAAGAGTCCCTTGAAGTTGGATCTTTTTTTTTTTGGCCCTACCAGCTAACGTTCAGGGATCCAGCACAGGCAAAGCACTATTTGTGTTAGGAACGAAACAAAAATGCCACCATAGCTAAATTTAAACCAAGCAACAATCCAACTTCAGCTAAGTTTTCTGATTGCAACCAGGTCCATCAGTCTTGCAGACTCTTGGAAGAAGCTGCAGTGGAGGTGTGAGAGACCGGACATGGACAAGAACAACAAACTCTCTGCAGGGGTTGGTTGTGTTTAGAGTGCCTGGGGGGAAGACGCTTGACGTTTGTGACCACAAAGTGATAAAATACTGTGCGAAAACTGTGCGAAAAATCCAGGAGACATAAAAAAGCTTTTGTATCTTACCATTTTATCAGTATATCTGTTGCAAAAGTCTCCCTTCATAATTCATTAGAAACCGGGGTATTAATATGGCAGCATAGCACAATGCATTTACCTTTGGATAGTCCAGGACATACACATTTTAAACTAAAAATGGAGTGAACTGTAGATATACATTTAAACCTTTAAACACATAATGCTTAAACGTTTAAATGATGAACACACAACAAGCAGTTATACAGTTAATCGTGTAATGCATCCATCGTTAAACAGTTAGTCCCTCTAATCCTGTACGTGTTATGATTGGCCTCTGAGTAAAGACAGCGGGTTAACGCTCGTATTCCAACTGATCTCTGCTGGATGAACGTACCGTCTGGCGCCTCGCTCAGGGCTTTACCCGACATCTCTCTCTCGCCCACCAGCCACACGTATCCCGAGCCTGTCATGTTGAGGAAACGGGCAGCCTTGTACACTGCAGCAGCATCTTCCTCACTGGAATTTGGCATGTTAAGAAAAACACAACAGATTGCTTTTTTGTTTTTTTTTTGGAGAAAGACATTTTTGTGCTGATTCATTCACAGTTGTTTGAGATTTCATTTTCATTTTTCAGTTCACTTTCTTGTATTTATGCCTCCGTTGGAGATCTACTCGACAGCGAGGGGGATACAGAGAGGGACGTGATAGTTTCCAGCTGGAACTGAACCAGGAAAGTGTCTGCTTTGCACCAAGAATTTGTTTACTGTTATGCCCAAACTTCTAATTTGCTGATTTTCCTTTTAAATTTTCCCATAATTAACTCAAAGTTCTACTTTGTATGAACATTTAAAATTCACAGACCTCACAGAATGGGAGTTGCTAGTCTACTGCTGTCTTGATTGGTATTGGTAGTTTGTTTGTGTAATTCTGAGACTTTGGTAAGTTTGAACTTAAGTGACATAATAACACAAACAACCTGCTGACCAACAACTCGCCTTTTATGCGACATAAAATTCCTTTGACCAGAGAAATATAAAAGTTGTTATATGGGTCTTATTTTTTAACAAGAATGTCTGCGTAGCATCCTTTCCATAATGTTGTCAGACACTTAACAAGAACAATCTGAGCATGTCAGTGGCAAAAACAAGCTCTTTTAGTGGACATACACTGACACTGTGCAATTTCCCTGAAGGATTACACATCCCAGCTGCCACTGTTCGCTCGATACTGGACTAATTTAAAAGATTCTTTTCCCCATTAGTCACTTATACACAAAAACATGGTGGAATAGGGTCCAGGTTGAAAAACACCATAACAAGTTTCCCATTACCTTGAATTAGGTTTAAGATGAAATGCTGAAATGATTAGATCTTTAATCAAGTAGTTGATTAATCAAAAAATTAATCAGCAAGTTTTTTTTAAACTGATTCATTGTCAGAAAGTCAAAAAATATCCCTAAATCCTCAGTTCTAACTTCTCATTTTGGTAACATAATGCTTGCATTGCATACTTTATCACAAGGAATGTGGCCATAAAACTCAAATCAAATCGGTAGGTTGTGAGAGATGATACCTTCACCATTGCTCCCTCTGAAGCTTTAAATGTGTAATTTAGGATATAAATCTCACCTGGCGGAAAGGATGATGACTCGGGCCTCCAGCTCTTTCGCCTCCAGCAGCAGGGCAGTTAAGTTAGTCTCCTGGCTGAACTGGAGGACTTTCTCTGCCTGTGATCGGGGCATAAGAAAGGTCAAGCCAGCTACTTTTCCCTACCTTAGACACCATGCTGCCTCTTTACCTGTTTGGTTTCGAGCTTGGTCGATTTTGTTTGGAAAACGGGAGACAGAGATAAAAAGGAAAAGCGATCCAGGGGAACCGGCTGAACGAAAAAAAAAAAAAAAAAAGCTTGAAGGGAAAAAAAACTTTTGCATTTGTTCGCATGCAAACTGAGGGTTATCAAGGCTCCAAAGAAGGACGTGCATGTGTTAGGTAGGGGGAAGAAGAAGGTCAATGCAACCAGTAACTAAAAACGGGTGAAGGGGGTGAGGGGGACGTTTTCCCCCAACAAAAAAACTGCTGAAAATTAGGGAAGTGCTATAGAACAGGAGGAAGTAGCATCTGGGAAACGGCTTTGTCCCACACTACCGGTTCTCCACAAAGGAATGGACTTGCAAACTCTTTTTGTGTGTGAGTGTGTGTGTTCTGAGTACATGCATTCCTTTATTGAAGGAGAAAATGAAAATGATAAAAGCGTGGCGCTGTTGACTGATTTCTTTTTTTTTGTAATGACCGAAAATTATAGATTTTCATTCTATAAATCATTCTTCATTTAAATCATAGGGAAATGTATCAAATTAAAAATTAAAGAAAACACGTGCTACCAAGAGAGGGACATTTCTGGGTCGGCTGGTGACTGGTTTGGGCTGGTTTCTAGTTGCTACGTTTGGAAAGTTGGTGGGCGGCGTGCATTGACCATGCAAATATACCTTAGGTCCTCGCTTGTTGTCATAGGACAGTTGGTCGAGGTTTTCATAGTTCCTTTTTTTATTCTGATGAGTAATGTGCACAGAGAAAATATGCAGACACAGAAAAATATTATAAACAGTTGAAAATGGAGGGCAGTAAAGCATTCCAACAAATCTCCACTTTTCTGCTTCAAATTGGGATCTTTAACGGTGGGGCTTGCAAAGAACATCAGAGATGACCGCTTTGTCATGCTGAAATCATGTATACTTGTTAAAGATATCAAATAGGATCAGGGAGTGTATTCATTGTGCTCGTTGCATACATTATCAGTGATGCTGATTCAGCTGTATAGATTAGCTTTATGAATAATTAGATCCAAATGCTCTGGCTCCAGAAATAATCAATACAAAAACCTTTGAAATTTACATACCGGAGACTTTTAACAAAACAAAGAAAGCCAATCAAATTACACTAGACCAACACACCATCAAGTCCAAAGTCGGAACACGTCTTTAGCTTCCTAAAAATATAGAAGAAATCAAGCTAAAATGAGAGCTCATTAAAATGTAACCTGCACTTCATCCATCCAGCCATCTGTTGAGGTGACGCCATATTTTCACCAGCTCCAAAGTGCCAAACTTCATAGGCTGCAGCTAGTTCTGTCCTTCGTGTCATTAAATAATTGACCAGAACAACACATCAGAAGCTAGAAACCATCATGACATCAACTGCAAATCGTAACTGCATGCATTCATTTTAATTTAATGGTTGCACAAAACGTAGTTACCAATGTGTTGTGACTTTTGAAATCAAATGGAATCAAATTTAAAAAAGAAAAAATCCAATGATTCTGACCCAGCTGCAAAAAAAAAAAAAAAAAAAAATTAATAGTGTATAAATATCTCAAGAGAGAAATCAAGTATTAAATCTTAAGATGTGATGGTGAACTGACAGTAGAATTCAAAATTGTTGATGTCTCATTTCCTGTTGGTATACTAACTGCTAAAACAATATAGTATGTATGTACTGTATACTGCATAATATGTAGTATAGAATTTGGTCACAGTACAACATTGCTGAGGAGGTTAAACAAATTCAGACACCTGAGGTGTCACCATTTTGGATTCTAGTCCAGGTCTGTGCTCAGTAAGAGGAGGCACTCGGGAGTCCAGCCTGAGTCAGGGAGCCATTTTGCAAGAAAACACATCATCTTTCTGCTCCACAGGATTTCCTTCACAGCTGCCTGGCTTCACAATTCACACTTCAGTGCACTCAGGGTCTGTTTCCGTCCCTTCACACAGTCGACACTGACCGTACATCAGTACAAACAGAGATTCCATTCACAACCAAAAGCTTTTAAAGCTATTACATAACCCTGACACTATTGTGATCTTTGTGTACGTCGTATTAGTTTGCGGACTAATTGTGATTCTAAATGTTGAGGGGTAAGTGAAGTGTCTAAGCCTGAATCACAATCACCACTTAAAGAAATTTCATCTAAACTGAAGGATTGCAAACAACGCGGTTTCTTGTGTAAAAACACGAAAACAAATTGTCAGTAGGATTTTATGGCATTTGAAATATTCCATTTCCATATTTCATTAAGGAAATGTTGTAAAAATATGTGATTTTTTAAAAGATGGAAGAACAACGTCATAGGACAAAACAAAAATAGTTTGAAACTACATCAGAAAAAGGTGAAATATCCCACTAAGTGAGAAGATTTTCTCCTTCTTGCTGAGAAAACTAAAACATTAAAACAACATTGATGAGAACATGTTCATCCTAACACTTTAAGTGTACCATCAGAATTCTAACTTCAATGAGAGACCGTATCTTCAGCATATAGAAATCTTTTCTGTGAGTAACATCCATCCAGCAGCATAGAGAAATATCACTATAGAGAAATCTATTTTAGCGCTCTATTTTTGTATGTAGGCATTAATATTTCATGTGTGTTGGTCACGTTTGCACTGACAGAGTCCACTGTGTCCAGAGCCTTCTTGCTGGTGGTGGCAGTGCTACCCCTGTGACTGTGTGACCTTACTAACAAGTTGCCATGGAGCTAAAAGTAATATGTCAATTTACTGCAGCACAACAGGGTGATTAGCAAGAATAACACCTCTCTCTTTTAATTAGAGCCTAATGTGACGAAGCTGCAGCCTGCCACATTCAAACTAACATCCGGTTCCATCGCCTAAAACAGTCGAAAGCTGTTGCTACATTTACAGATTAGGGGTTTAGATTAGGATCATCCAAACAAATGTATGATACAAGAGCTGGTAGAAGTTCCACCAGTTTCTTATAGCCACCAGGAGACACCCAAAAAATAATTTTCAACTTTTAAATATTTAAATATAAACTTAATGATTTTGTTATTATTACAAATGGCAAAACTGCATATGCACTCACAAGGCAGTTGACAAAACTTAACTTAATCTTAAGATTATTATGTATGATGTTTATATTCAATTTCCACAAGAATGACACTGTACCAAACTAATATTTAGAGGCTGGGGTACATTTTTCTTATTATGAACAAATCCCATGTAAAGATACATTAGTCCATCTCACCAGACTTTTCAAATTCATATTCTACCCCATCTGTGGCACTCAGCCCCAAGCTCATTGGTTCTTATTAAAGATGTAAATCTTTAAAAACAGACCACAAATTTAAGGTTCCCTGTATTTTTCTCATCTCAGTAATTTCCTAAAACATCTGGGCACTGTAGGTTTTGTGGATTAATACATATTTTGGGCCTCTAGTGAGTGTCAACAGCAGGATAGTGCTTGTGTGATTTATGTGTGTATTGTGTATCGTGTGTGTGTGTGTGTGTGTGTGTGTGTGTGTGTGTGTGTGTGTGTGTGTGTGTGTGTGTTCATTGTAACCAAGTGTGGCTGACTGATGTGTTTTTAATAGTTATTGGACAACAATGGAGCTCTACGTCACAGAGGAATAAGATATATCAGACGTTGGATGCACACACACACACACAGTGTTGACAGTAAGAAAAATATATAATATTCCTACCCTTGTCCTTTTAGTTTTACCAGGATTTTCAGCATAATTATTGCTGCACACACTGGGGAGAACTTCTCAAATAAATCATGCCCAGGGCTTGAAAAATGCTCGAGCTGGCCCCGCAGTCATGACTAAATATATGTGTAATTAAAGCCTCATAGTAGAGAGAGTTGTAGCAACTTCTCTCAGTATTATGGGACTGAAAGGGACGCACAGATGGGCTCATTTTCAGATCCAAACTCAGATTATACAAACATAAAAAGAACTTCCTGGATTCTTACTAAAAGCTTTGAATACACACATTTCTCCTCTTCAGTGCAAGATGTGAGTCACATCTAGATTTGACAGCGTCGTCGTTTAAACTGCATATGAGTGGCTGCACAATCCATCATGATTAATGCAAGTGTTTGAAATGTTTTCCTTTTGATGACTGTTAATCATTACTGAACCCAGTCACTTAATTTAAGCAGTTTTCACTTTAGCTGTAGCCGCCTTCTGTGTATTACCTCAGGTCTGTGTCATATTCAGTGTCTCATCAGCTCCTGATTTAATTAAATCTCTGAATTGGGACTCATTTCACATCGCCACACAATTACAGCAAAGAGCCCCAGAGAGGGACAAGCATCACAGAGTATAACAGAAAAAACATATCCCAAGGTAATTTCATTGTACTAAATAGATGCAATAGACAGCAGTGGTGTCCCCTTTTCTCTATGTTCCTAAAGGGCACGCATCATCGCTGTCTCAAGTCTGTTTTGGCTCGAAGAAGATCAGCATTTCACTGACCCACATGCACAGCTCAGAGCTACACTTAAAATGGACGCATCAGCAGTATCTGAAGAGGCGATAAAAATAAAAAAAAACTCCCATATCTTGTGAACAGGGTGCAATAAACACAAGGCCTCTGTGTACAATAATGAAGCTGACCATTCATGACGCACCAAGAGGAAACAAACACCTGATTTCCACCACGGCCCCAATAAAACACTTCAGTCTGTGATCGTTTGCAAAGCCCCACGTTAAAGTCCACTATTTGGCTCCCATTGTGGATAGACACAGGATAATTTGGACTATGGCGAAAAGCAACGTGAGGATGAGCAAATAAACATACAAACTTTTGTCAGATTAGACCACATTAGACGCTGTTGATGTCTTTAGGAATGTTAGCCAATGTTTACACAATGGTGAGAAAGAGATGTGGCCACACAACAGAAAGGAAAACAGTTACATACATAGAAGACCTATTGAGGTTTAAAAAAGCCCTACACACTCACACGTTCATGCTCACTCACTCTGGGGGAGGGAGGCCCTGGGAGCAAGAGCGTCTCACCTTTGTTTCTCTCTCCTCCAAGAGGGTCTCGAGCCTCTTTTGAGCAGCCCGCCCCTCGTGGTCGTCGCTCACTATCAGGATGATGTGGTTCCAGTTGAACTCGCGCATCAGGTCGAACCATACGTGCGCCTGATGGGAATATGGAGGGACTGTCCGCAGAAAGGACAGGTGGATACTCTGAGGAGGACGAGGCAGGAAATGCAGATTAACATTCTGAGTTGAACAGTTTGCCATAACAAATCCATTTTTGATGAATGACTCATTGCTCATAACACTTTGAAATAAGAAGACACAAGAACAGATTTTTGATATTTGTGTGCTTCCAACTTTGTGGCAACAGTTTAAAGAAGACCTTTTCCTGTTTCAACAAGGTCCAATAAGGACACTGCCTCCCTCCTCCCCCAAGTAAAATGAGTCGTTTCAGTGGATACCCCGAAACAACATTTATTTCCATTCCCGTGACAAAGGCTTGCTTTAATTATAGTAATTATGAGGCTTGTCCATCAGGAGCAAAGAAGGAAGTCGGGTGACGTTGTCATAGAGCCGCAAAAGTCCATAGAGCAAGGATGTCAGGGTGAACAGTTGCATCAACAAAATGTCACACTCAGAGTTGACTGTTCGTTTCCTGTTTACTCCCAAAGTTGGCTTAACAGGGTGGTTATAATTGATTATGTAGGTTCTAACCTTAAAATAGTAATTATTTTAACCCAACTGAAGGTCTTTTCCTAACCTAACCTTAACCCAAGTCGTTGTTGTTTCTAAGCCTAACCAAACCTGAAGCATGGTCACCTTAAAAAAACAGATTCATTTTTCCCACAGGGATTGCTAATAGTTTTTTAAGGCACCGACAAATGTTTTCTCGTGGTGCTACCAGATGGGAACGCTGCACTGAGGCTAGCATGTTTTGACTCGTGAAGGCGCCTGACATTAACAACTTTGCACATGCAAGCAGTCATAAAAAAGAGAAACTATGCATTTATGATACAAACAGATGTTTGGGTGGCAAAGAAATGCCCAATTAATGGACAAACAAAAAAGGCTAAAAATGCCATGCACTGACTCCTGAGGCTTCCTCAGTCTCTGAATTTAATGCATCTGATTTTGTTTAACTTGCAAGATCAGGAGAGATGTCACTTAAATGAACTTTAAATTGACTTATTAAACTCCTTTGCATTTTATTTATGCGATTGCTTTAAAGTTTCATTTTAGTAGTTTGTGCTTCATAAAAACATTAATCGGGTCAGAGGCATTATTAATGATGCTCTTTCAGTTTTCAGCTGGAAATCCATTTAATCACAGCTCCTCTAATGGACAGTGATGGGACGTTTAATCTAAGAAGCTTTTGAAGACGACCCAGGGGAGCTCCTTACTTCCTCCCCCTCTTTTCCTGTCTTCCTCCCTCCCTATCTCTCTTTACATCTCCCTCATCCATCACTCACCTTGTCTGAGTAGATGGACATGCGAGTGGTGAGTCCAACCACGGGGATGCGGTAGAAGCCTGCAGTGTAGGAGACAGGCGTTGGAGTGAGGTGGTCATTGGACTGTGGAGGGTGACTCACCAGGATAGCATAGACCTGCAGAGATGCAGAAGAAGAACACTTTGTCATTCTGACACTGGCATTAAGACAAAATGGGAACACCACTCTGTTAAAAACTTAAGTCTTAAAGGCACACAATTTAGACACACCGGAGGTTTTCTTTCTGTCTTTCTTTTATAGTTTTCCCATTGTTACGGACAATATACAACCACAAACACACACAATCACATTTAGAGATTCAACACACACAACATATACAAAAATACACATTTGGAAAGATGAAAAATCTAAATTCTTACATCGGATTGAGACTGTGACAAAAAAATGTATCAAACGGTCTCGTCCACCTGTCTTCACAACAGAAAACAATGCACACAAGACTCAATTATTATTATTTTCTTAATAATAAAAAAAACATGACTGTATTTTATTTTAAAAAGTCAATTTCAGCCTAGTTAAGAAAAACAGCCTTCATCAATAAACACTCAAACCATGTTGGCCCCTTTTGAGCTCCCATGTCCATTTTATTTCAGTTGAAAAATTGCAAATGTATGTAAGAATATACACTGCATGAGGCATTGCATTTTCAATCCTCAAGATTACATACAAATGCAGGAGTCACTTTAATTATTTAACACAAACTGATTACCACAGTGAATCTAGGGCATTTGGGCCCCTTGAACATCTGGGGCCTGCAGGGCAGTTGCCCTCTCTGCCTTCTCTGTGATCAGGCAAAGTGGCCGAAACATCTGTTTTTCTACCTAAAAATGAATTCAATCTGTTTGAATTATAGTTATCTTTCAACAGGTGCAACTACTGCTCTGAAATGTTGTATAACAGGTTTAAATGACATTTTTGAACCGTGAATGTCTACAGAAGTCGTACTGAGGGATAAACAGAAGCGTAAAGATATCTTTTCCTTTGTTCAAAATGTCTTCAGTGAGTGGGCTGGAAGACATATATTAATTAGTAGCTGCTGGGTTCAGTCTTATCCCCGTATCAAGACTACTACTCCAGTAGAAAAAAAGAAAAAAAAAGATTTCCTGTGTGCCGTAGGAAATGCCTTGGAGATGTGAAAGAAGGGGAACAAAGTTGGCAGGGCTGTGCAGCCTTGGATTATTGGATACGAGCAGCCCTTATGTTTGGGTCAAAAACGAGGTCTATCTTCCAAGGACTGCTCCCAGGCATCTACTCCTCCATCTGCCATGCACTTCCCTCCTCAGTAACTGTTATCGCCTACAAGCCAATCTCCTCTGATTAAACCTTCCATGGACCTTCTGTCTGAATTAGAGTGATTCTGACTAATATACAAGAGGTGCATGTGTGTGTGTTTAGGGAGAGAACTGATCATTGTTGGTGTAATCTGCACACCCTAATGGGTGGATTGCACGCTCATGCCTTGGGAGAACATGTGACAGGAGACTGGGTGTGACAGTATTATTCTACAAGCCTGTATCAATTAGACTCATTATGCTAAGCAGAGGAGTGAGGGCATGAAAGCAGCACCGAAGCCGTGGGTGTGGGTTGTTCATGAAGCCTAATTATATGTGTATGTGTGCGTGTGTGGGAGAGAGTGAGGGGGCTTCAACATGCTGTGACATAATGCTGGCGCTTTTGAAAACCCATGTTGAGCATCACATGAGAGGATGGTCGGCGCAACTCAACAAACAAACCTCTCACACTCTTCATACATTACTCATAAGACATGTTTTGTTTGTTAGAGATGCAGCACATATGCTGTGAATCTTTTAGACTCTGCGTGTCGCTGAAAAACTCATTCTTCCCTGGAAAACCTGCATGTAAGGAATCTCATAGTTACTCCCGCATCATAGCACACAGATTGCAGCCGATTGAGTGATCCAGCCATGAAGGACAACATACAGGAACTGTTATGATGCAGCTCAAACGCACGCAAACACACACACACACACTGAAAGCCAAGTTGTTAATTGTAGACGACGTATCGCACATTTTCACTCCTCACTGGTTCCTTTGCAGTTCAGTGGATGTGCAGCTGTGTGTCCTGAAATGTAAAGTCGCCCTTTCATCCGATATATGCCCCAAACCAAATCCTATTTTTGGATGTCTGCAAAGCAGATGGGTCTGTGGGGAGTTCAAGTATTAGAATAGCACAATAGCACAAAGTGGACTAATTTGTGGGTTGTGTGTACAAGCCTTGAGTGGATGATGAGTGGGACAAACAACAGGCATGTAAAAAATGTATGTGCAGATTTCTTTTAGACTGTTTAGTCTGTTGATGATCTGGTCATGGCAACAAATCTGGTCTTGTACCCACTTCAATGGCCCTTGAGTTAGAAAACACATCTGATTATGACATGTATGAAATGTTTCCTGAGACAACTTTCTGTTGCAAGCCAAAGAGACACATCTAACAGCAAACCAGTTAAGTTAGGTGGAGGTGTGCATGGATCATATGCAGCCTGAGTTGTGAGTATGTGGTTTCATTTTGGAGCCCATGCACAGGCGGCAGAGAACTACCTGACTGGAGATGAGGTCCTCGCAGACGGAGAGAGCCATCTGGATGGCGTTGGGTTTGTGCGTTACGGAGATGGCGGTCAGCTTGAATTTGTCTCTGCCGTAGACCTGGTTGGCTTGTGTCACGGCATCTTTGAAGACCTGCTCATATCTCTTCTGGCTCAGGACGGCTCCGATGTTCACGATTTTCGGCTCGCAGCCGGCCCGCGCGCAGGAGCACGAGAAGAGCACCGCCAACAGTAACAGACGCATCGTGTGGACCACCAAACAGAACAGTGCAGCCCGGTCGCTTTTCTTCCCCTTAGCGGGTCGGCTCGACCAGTTTCTGGACAGCGGCACGGCTCAACCAGCTGAATGCGCGACTGCAGACCGCGATGCAGGTGGGTGGTGTGAAGCGAGGGAGGGAGGCCAAAAAAAAAAAGAAAAAAAAAGAAAAAGAAAATAGAAGAAGATTGAAAAAAAAAAGAGGTGGATTTATGTGCAATGCGGAGGAATGTGCATGATCATATTAGGGGCAGGCTGTCAACCAGAGACGACCAAACCGCATTGTCCAGCTTTTTTCTCTCTCTCCTCTGAAAAACTGATCAAACCTCCCGAAAAAAACCCACCACGCAAATCATCATTTCAAACTCCCAGGCGTCTTACTCTCTCCGGGGTGAGTGTCGCTCCCTCCAGCCGCTGCACCGTGCGCTCTGTGCGGACACCGATGCGTCGCTGGCTGGCTGGTCGCTCCGGGCTGAAGCGGCTGCTGTCCTTGGTGCTGACAGCTGTGCATGCGCGCCGCGGCGGTACTGCGCGCTCCCGTCGTATCAGCTCCCCACTCAGGGTTTTTTTTTTTTTTTTTTTTGGCGTGCTGCTGCTGCTGATGCTCCTGCTGATGCTGGTGATGGTGATGATGCTGGAGTAGAAGCTGATCGCATGAAAAATGAATGTGCTTACTCGCTCAAAATGCACTCAGTCATCATGCAAGTCATAATAGGACATGAAAGGCACGACGAGTGAAGGTAGCGCACATGTAGTGTTAGGCTGCGTACCTGCAGGGCATTCATAGTCTGCAAAATGCATTCACATGAATGAAGGTGGTTTGCAGTAGCAACCAGGTTGTGTTTGGGAGATTTTCCCACTCAGATTGACTGCTTGCACATGAGCAGATGGAGGGAGGGTGTGTGTGTGTGGGGCGGGTGGGTGTTTATTCCAATGAAGCTGGTCTCAGGTCAGAGTTGAGTCAACACGGGGCTTTGATAAGAGTTGTATCTCCAAACTGGAAGGAGAGGTGAGTTCTCCACGTAACAGCCCATTAATCACGCAGCATGATCAGTGCCATCAGTCAGCCGTCACACCGCCAGTCTTTCGTCTCTAATCACGCGTGACACAATGCGTGATTGTGCGGAGATGCAGTCAAATCACACCGTGGTGTGTGTGTGGATGTTATGTAAATCTCTGACCCGGCGTTTTTGTGTGCGTGTGTGTGTGTGTGTGTGTGGTTTAAGTAAATGCAGCTAGAAACATGAGCAGCATCAACCTTAGTGGTTACCTTGGAAACAGGATTTTTTTTTTTTAACAACACGCACACATGCACGCGCGCTCACACAAATGGGATCTTTACACGCAGGAAATATTCTGTGTGGAGCTGACAGTGAGTTTATTCATCACAGCAGGGGGACGTCGAAGTAAATCACAATCGGGCTGACATGAAAAGATAAAAGATATCTAGAGAGAGGCTCATCATCATCATTTGGACAGCCGTTTATCATTTCCTTTCATTATTAATACTCAATTAATTATGTATTTATTTATTTATGTGTATTTTTTGTCCCCAAAGGATTCATGTTGTGTGTTTGTTTCCTGTATTAACAATCGCCCAATCGATTTAGGGGTTTTGTAAATGAGACGAGTCTAAAATCACCCTTCAGTGTTGAATTACAAATCACACAACACTCTCTGTGTCTCATTGTGTTGCAGTGAGGTGATAAATTAATCGCAAGGCTGAAGAAATCAACAGTCATCAACTTCTGGCTGTGCGCTTCCAAAATGAGTTCCTCTAAAATATGATTCAGTAAGTTTTCTTTTCTTTTCATCACTTTTAGACAAGGAGCATGTTGTTTATATGTGCTGGATACTAGATAAGTTAATGGGCAGCTGGCTTAATAATTCCTCATCTTAGTTTTTCCTGCAATAAATCCACTCAGGTTGGGTTGTGTATCAGAAAACCTTCAAAGAATCAACCAAAAAGAGTTACGGAAACACAGCAGGGTTCTGACAAATGCTTGCTTTTCTACATGACTGTTCACACAAAGCAGCACTGTGAAGATAATTGGACAACTTTCAACCACATGTCACAATCTTCATCAGTGGATGGAGTTTGCACAGTATGTTAACATTTCATGAAATAAGCTTTATGAATGTCTTTTTTTGCCAAAGCTGTAGAAACATTTTCTCCAACCTTAAAGAAGAATTTAATCCATAATTTTAACTGACTCTAAATTGTCCATAGGTGTGAATGTGAGCATTTTCTCTACTGTATGTGTCTCCCTGTGATGAAATGGTGACTTATCCACCAGGGTGTTCCCCACCTCTCGATCAAGTCAGCTGGGATTGGCTCCAGCCCCCCATGACCCTGGTACGGATAAGCAGTTATGGTAAATAGATGATGATTGGATGAACTGATACCTAAAAATATCCAAACATGTGAGTCTGTGGTCTTCACTGTGACTGTGACAAAACAATAAAAACAACATTCATCCATCCATTATCTGTTATCCTCATCAGGGTCACGGTGGGGCTGGAGCCTATCTCAGCTGACTTTGGGCGAGAGGTGGAGTACAACCTGGGCAAGTAACCAGTTCATCACGGGGCACATAGAGATAAACACACTAACATTAACTTTCACACCTACGAACAATTTAGAGTCTAAAAACAACATAAATATATATTTTTTAAAACAGTTCACTCTACTAACTCTCAAAATAAACACATTAAAAAAAACTGTAAGCAGAGGAAAAAAACAACCCTAAGGGCAACACAGTATGTTATAATAAAGGAAAAAAACATTTTGAGTGTCTGTTGCACGACAGAATGTGTCGAGAACATATGAGAACAAATAATTAGAATACATTCAGTAGAGAAGATGAGGCTGGTTGGTTTCAGTGCCACACAAAACACACAAAATGCCAGCCACATAGAAAAGTCCCTGTCACCATCAAACCGCTGAAAAGAAAAAAAAAAATAAGGGTGTTGAACGAAGCACCTAATGATCCCCCCCAGCCTCTGCGTGACTGCCACAGGCTCTTTGTAAACTCACCACTTATTGGATGGCCTTGACTCTTATTAAATGAGGTTATGAAGCCCTCCTCTTCCTCTCCTCCAGCCCACTCACACATCAATAAAGCTGGACCAATCTGCTCTGCAGCTCTTATATAATAAGTGTACTTGTTTGCTGCTGAAGCAACACAACAGTGTCCGACCGTGTGTGACAGTGTGTGTCTGTGTGTGTGTTTTAGGACGAGTGTTGTTTAGGTTAATACCAAATCATAGTCATCAGCATGATCATCATGATGTATATTTGGTTGGTTGTTATATTTAGTTAAATTGCACATTTCATCCACAAAGGCAGTTTCAAAGTTCTCAACATACACATAGCTTTAAGAGTAAATTAAAGAAGAGATATTTAGACGCAGTGCTGATGTAAATTTGTAAATATATAAAGATAAAAATACAGCTGAATGCAGCAATAATTAACATTCCTAGTTTAATAAATGAAATAGACCATGTTGAGAAATATGACTCTCAATCAAAATGTTTGTTTTCCTTTACCACCAATCAGTTGCTGTAATAAATTCAAACTCTTCTATTCATCTTCTAGGTCATTTTATGTTTTGATTAAATTTTCTTTTTTTTTTCTTTCTTTTTTTTTTATCTTGGCACAAATTAAATAATTTATCTATTGGCAATTTTGCTCATGGAACATTTCCAATGTTCTTCTTCACCACATTCCAATATTCAGAGTGCTTCTATGATAATGAGAAAGGGCATGCCCAGTGATTGTCCAGAGTGTGTGTGTGTGTGTGTGTGTGGGTGTGTGGACAGTATATCTGTAGCATCAGTGGAGTGAAGAGGTCCGTTTGACTGTTTGAACTGGAAATTCTGTCACATAAACAAATGATGCAGCTACACCAGTCAGTGTGCGTAATGGTAACCATCTATACACTGGCTGTGTTCTGTTGTAGATCTTTACTATATATGTACAGTTTCAGTGGTAATGATCGAAGCTACATACTGCAGTAGCATGGCTATATAAACTGTGAAATGACCTTAAACTGACTGAGTAATTTTCAGACCTTTATTTTCATTTCAAATAAATCCATTCCCTTTTTATGATGTCATGATGGTGGTCACATTTTTCTTTGGTACGCTAAGGCCTTTAAATATCAGCATTGTGTGGCATGTGATCATATCTGTGGGCATAACTTAATCAAGACTTGTAATAAATCTTTTAATAAAAACAAGAATCACCCATGTATGAAACACTAAGTGAAAGCGAGGGAGAGGAAAGAACAGACAGAGCATGTCACACTTGAAACTCCTACATGCTTTAGCGCTTAGCAGGACAGCAGTGCGTTTGTATGTGTCCTCAGCTCCTCGTGTTGCTCTTTGCAGCTGATGAGAGCAATTTTCAGAACACATTTGCGCAGACCTGAACATGCCCAGGTTGAATGGTGTGAAGAAGTGTACCGTAAATAATATGAGAGTCACTTAAATGCATCAAGCATCATTTTGAACGGAGCTGACAGTTGTCGGACGCCTCTGTCATGGAGCCCACATTATCTGATCGAAGCAGGGAGTAAAACAGGTCACGCTCTGCCAGTGCTGTGACACAAACAGAGCTGATGAAGTCTTGGAAATGGATTGCCTAAATGAGTCATCTGCAGATGGATGGATGCCTGTCTGATGTGTTTCTCATGTAGTGTGAAGTCCTCATATAAATTATAGATGTGTGAGCCCCCTCGGTACGTCCTTACTTGCAGAGCTCAAGTATTCGTGCTGCAGAGAACACAAAGACTCTTCCGGATTTTGGATTCCAGCTTTGGTTCCTAACATGCTGCAAAGCTTTGTGGGGGGTTACAGGTCCGATCAATATGGATCAATTTTGAGTTTCACATTCGAGAGGCATGTCAGCTCCAAATTCATGTTTCAGTAATTGAGACAGTCGGCTCAGGAGAGACTTAGGATTTGATCTCAGTAAAACCAGCAGACATGCAGAGGATGAGCAGACATGATTCTGTTCTACTTCAAAGAGATAGAATATTTGATTTAAAGCATATGGAATACACATTGTGTGTATGTGTAGTCTGTATTCATTGAGTGCCTTAGACTCATCTTTTTCACATTATTGCATGATGTTTTTGTCGTGCAGCTCACCAATTTGAAACAAAATAAGGTGCCTTCATGTCTCTGCATCAGTGTGTCCAAGGTAATATTTTGGTGCATTTTATAGAAGTAATGTGAGTCATGTATTTTTTATTTTTCAAGGATCTTTCTTGGCTGTTGCTAGGAACCCAAAGTCTTGAAAACTCAATAAAAACTGCCTCTTGTGTAAAGATGCCTAGTCAAGCAGACACACAATAACACCCAACCATCTTTCTCTGCGGTTATGTTCCTATATTATAGGAATTTGTTCAAGCTACATTCATTTTTTGGCTTCTTGCCACCGTAGCCAATAAATGGGTCGTGTTTCTGTAAATCCAGTAATCACTCTCAAGAGCACAATATCTGTGTCAGAACTGAACTCAAAAAGGACTCAGACGCAGAGAAATAATAGTTGTGGCAGACTTTATTTAACTCTTTAACCTCTCAGACAGAGTGATAACCAAACAGGCTATGAAAGTTATCTATGAATACTAAGAAAAAGGAATATAAGACTACTAATACACACAAAAAACACTCCGAAAAGGGAGGGAAGAATTCACTAAACTAGGAGAAAATAAAAACAAAAATTCGCTCCACTAGTAGGAAAACAAAAGGCCATGACCTGAAAACTGAAAACGCTCCCGAAGGAGGAAAAAAAACTACTCTCTGGTATTGAATGACAAAAAATAACACAGGCCACATGTTGAATTATTTATTGTCACCAACTTGTCTGTCTGTTATTTGGAATGTACCAGTGGTTGTTGTGCTGTCTGTTGTGAGTGGACCAAGGGATGATGAAACTTGTGTAAGTTGTCGGGAAATCAAAATGATGATCCAAAATAAGAGCCTCAGCAGCATTGTGGTCATTTTCTTAGGATTTGTCACTATGAGTCACCTCTTTCTCTTTAATTTAATCCATTGTTTATATAAAAACAATGACTGCAGCTTTAGGCATCTATGTCTTTGGCAAATTTGATTTAATGTTAAACAGAGGAGAAGCACACAGAACATGTCTGGGAGTTGACAGATATGACAGATTGCTGGACACATTGTGGTTATTAAACCTGTATGGTACCAGAGAGAACCTTTCTTAGTTTCCTACTGAATGGTTTGCCTGACATGCTCTGCACACAACCAGATAGTGAGTTGAACAGAAAGTATAGATGTACATATTTATTATAGCACAAATAGATAACAACTTCATCAACAAGAAAACAAAAAAGAAGAAATAAACACAGTTGTATTGGCCTCACAGCCAGCTTTCATCATCACTGTTTCTCTTCCTCTCTTTGAATGAATAACATGGATATAAAGGATTAAATTGTAGGGCCAAGTCTCCCTTATGTGCACTATGAAAGGAGATCAAGCTGGGTTTTTGTTGCTAAGAATATGCAGTAGCAATGGCAGAGAGCATCTGAGCTGTTCTGATAAGAAGTAGGTCAATACGAGACCCAGAAAGAGTTTTGAACCAAAGTCAAATCTCCATTTGTTTGTGGCACCAAATCCTACAAAGCTGTGGCATGCTTCAAAGCAAAAGGAAGATTGTGGTTGACAAACTGATGAAAGACTGGATCCTTTCAAATTTAGAGAAAACTACAAGTTGATTTAGCTTTTGACAACTCCAAATTGGACTCTTTCCAATTAAAAGTCCAAAGGTGAGTCTGCAACAATCAGGGTTATGTAAAAATGAAAGATAAGAAATGAGGTTAATAAAACAATGGAAGTATAAATGACCTTTTGCATCGCAGAGTAACTGTTTGAGGAAAAACTTCAAATATAGGCCTTGATAGAGTACTGCAGGTTCCCTCCTGAATGTCAGACAAGTGAAATCACTCATCTTTATTCTTAGCCATCTCTGTAAAGTATGGACAGCATTATAAGAGGAACGACCATGTACAGGAAGCAGCCAAGCAGCACCAGAAGTAGAAGCAGAAGGACAGTGATGGAGAGGCAGAGGGAGTGTAGTCTCATCAGACTCAGTCCTCTAACAAGGCAGGAAGGACAGACACAGCATCCAAATACGTTTGTGTATGTGTGTGCCTCCAGCTGCCTCTGCAGGGCAAAGCAGCAGAACGATGGTGCTGGGACTGCCTGAAGTTCAGGGCCAGGACTGATTACGAAGGCTGGTGCAGGTTCATAAAAGGCATTACTGTATGACTCCTCCTGCATCCTCCTGATCTCCCACTGCAGGAACGGGGTGGTCTGTCGACAGAAAGGACACTGCAGTCGGCCCGGGTCTTTGGCTCGCTTCATGATTCCAGCTGTACAGTTATGGCACAGTGTGTGGTTACAGTTGAGTAAGGTGATGCGGTGATCTCCGTGCGAGTCCAACAGCTCACTGCAGATGGGACACTGTTGTTGCCGGCTGTTGTTGCTGCACAAACTCCTGACACTTCCACTGCAGCCAGGCTGATCCCCGCCAGCCAATTCCAGCTCTCGTGGAACAGATGTCTTTCGGTCAGCCCCATCTGTCAACGTTTGCGTGTCTGCTTTGTCATTCTCATCATGGCTGTCCTGATGTTTGTGCTGAAGCAGAGGTTGTATGGCTGAGTCACTCTCGTCTTCGTGCTTTTCCTCTTCCCTCTGTGTGTGTAAAACTCTGACAGAAGTCTCTTCTGTAGCTGGAAGGTGCTTTTCTTCAAGCCTAACAATGTCTTCCTCCTCCGTTTCAAGGATTTCTGCCTCAGCCATCCTTCATAACTTCTTTTTCTGTCTGATACATTAAACACCGCTCTAACAAAAGCTAATTCCTCATTACAGCAAGTCTACTTTCTTCCTGGACAAAGCTCAAGTGAGCCAACTGTTGATGTAATGCATCTGTATAACAAAGGCAACCCAGTCCTCTCCCACCATAAACCAAGATAAGATAAGCACATTCACAGATATGAAGTGCTAAGCAATAATATGAGCCTGAGAGAAGTGCCACTGGCCATGTAGCGCACTGAACATTTCACTACTCCGCTCAATTTAACACGCTTATGTATTCAGTGCATCAGAAAGCTTTTGCCAGTTCAGGAATGCATGAGCAAACACATTAGAGCCGAGCAGAAAGATTTATTCTGCACATTTAAATAGACATTACATCTGTAGATTGGCCAGTTACAAAAATACATTTCTTAAAACAGAAGAGGAGTTCATCTGATATTCATGAAGTATTGTGCTGGTTATCTTTTCTATGTTCTCTCTTCTGTGACCACCTGATATTTGTTAACGGAAATCAAAAAGTAATGCCTAACAATCTAACATAACCAGTCCCATCACCACAGGCAACTGAAAATTACTTGTTTTACACTTTTGTCACATTTCCCAGCAGGCAGAGTAGATTTGAATAAAGCCCTAAAGCCTTGTAGTCATCAGTGATTAAGTCATTTACGAGTAAATAAACAAAAAGAAGCCAAATGTTGCTGTCTGACACGTAGAGTTGCCAAAGTAGGAATGGCACATTTATGACATTGTATCAAGAGCAACAATTCTCTTTAATTAAGACTGGCTATAAATAAAGTTTTTCAATGCATAGTAGTGAATAAAACAAAACAAACAATAGTAATAACATTTAACCGATCTGGATCAAATGTAACATTAAATGACATTCATCCTCGGTAAAGGAACATTTTAACAGGGAAATACTCTTGCCTCTTTAAGAGGTTGGGATTAGTGATATACTGTTTCTCAATGACAATGTTTTTATAATATCAATACACCTGAAAAAAAAGTTAATTTCAGGTAATAAGGCCTCTGAATTTTTATTTTACTATCTTAAGTTCACTCTTATACCTATCATGGATTAATTTTCAGCCGTAGCAGGTGCTCTGTTTTCAGAGAAAAAGATGGTTTGAACTAATTCGGCGCACAGCTTCTTTTCGCTGCCCCCAAAAAATGGCCAATAAATCGGGTATTGCATGTTTAAGTGCAGAGGTGGAGCAACAACATGGTTAGCTGGAAACATTGGGAAACAGGTAGGCTCTGTTTAATCTAGCAACAAGCTTTCTTGTAAACATGCTGTACTTTGGTAATCTGTACACAAACAAGTCAAACGATAAGTTAAGTGTTTTAACCGTTTCTTCAATAACAGTTTCCATCTGTGCTGCTGAGCTATTAGTAGTAATAATCATTAGTTACTTCCCCAAATCCTCCACCTGATAATGCAGTGTTTGGTCTATGTAGTAACAGGAAATATCACATATTTATATCAGTCAATGTTTTCTAGGTTTAAACATTTCACAGTTTTTTCAGACGATTCAGGATGTTAATGTATCTCCTCTACAAGATAGAGACAGTGTAATTGTACTGGTCATATCAGTCCCAGTCCCATATTATGACAAAATTCATAGTATAATCCTAAAGAAAATTGTGATGTGATTCTTCAAGTTGTTGCTGCGCACTGCTGTGACTAGAAAATGTATCAGCTGGCTGGCAACCTGAGATATCAAATCAGAAAAACAAACACACTTTCCATTTTACCTGCAGCTCAGATATTCCCTAGTTTGATTACACATTACAGATTTAAACGTTCAGTTTGGCAGGCCAGAATCATTGCAGAAGAAGAATCCTTTCTGCTGAACTCAAACTATCGTAAAAATCATATGAAAATCAGCTGAAACAGTCTCTCAAGCACCAGACTGCTATTGGTTATACCCTGCACGTGTCACAGTATGTAATTATTCACATTATTCAGAGAAAAATGTTTTTTATAATCTTGTCAGTGTTAGTATTGCCCTAGTCTTGCCTGCTTTGAATATTAGCAGTGTTTCATCAAACACCTTTAAGGGCTGAATCCAGTCATACCAGTACAAGCAGCTGACATGAGAGCTGTAGGCACTTAGTAATATAAAGCTGGAAAGTCAGGTTAAACGTAAATGTTACCTTAAACCTGACTTCAAACTGTCAAAATGTCAAAAGAGCACCCATCCCTCAAACAAGGCAGGTCACCTTTCCTCTTTTAATTAATCACATGTGACCAATAAAAATCAATTATGGACACCCTCCTCTGAGACCTCTGATTTATGTCGACCCTGACCTGACATCTTCTCCGCTGATCTCTCCTCCTGCAGTTTAGGGAGGTCAGAAGTCTAAAGTGTCACGCTGGTACTGCAGCCGGGGACTGTTCTCGCTGTAGAACTGACTGTACCAGCGTCGGTGCTTCTGGATAGCTGAATCTTCCTTCACGAGGAGAGGTTTGGAGATGTACTTCTTATTGTTCCAGATCGTCACGTCCCGCTCGAACTGCACATGAAAAGAAAACAGGATATGAATATTAACTTCTATTAACAAACATGAAATATTATCAAACAGGTGGCTCAGTTGTAAAAGGAACAGACTTTGACATAGCTAAAAGAATATTCTGTATCTGGTTGCAGTGACTTATTATAATCTATCAGTGGGGGTTTCTGTGTGAAGGGCAGCTCATTAAATGTCACTGCACAGCTTCTCCATCAGCTGCTGAGATTTGGCATTTCAGGCCACACTCCACCTCTTGTTAATACCACACGGAGAAACAAAATGGCAAAATGATTAAATACAATCTTCAAATAACTGAGTAACACTTTAACATTCCAGATATGGTGTTATGTCACTGACTTTATTTTTTAATCAGATCACTCCTCATGTAAATCAGAAGTTGAGCATCCACTGACACCTCAGCAGCAAAGCAAGAAGAGATTCCTTCTGTAGGCTAATGACTCGACAAACAGGGAGGACATTGGTGAGGTTTCCGTTGGACTCAACCATTACCATTCAGAAAAAGACTTTTCTACTTGTCCTTTGAGCCAACTTATTAGTTTTTCTTTTTGTTAAATCAGTGCTGTTTTTTCACTTCACCTCACAGTTAATTATCAAGTTTAATGAGGACTATTTACACCTTTTCTGTGACTCTGTGGTGTTACTTCTGGTGGCAAAGAAGCGGCAGAATTAAACCAAAGGCAGAGTGAGAGGCAAATGCACACAATGATCTCTTCACATTAGAGCAACTTACTGCTAATAAACAAAAAGCTGAGTGTACATTACAACTCTGAGCTAAAAGAAGCTAAAAAATCTCTATAAAGCTCAGATATTCCCTAGTTTGATTACACATTAAAGATTTAAACATTCAGTTTGGCAGGCCAGAATCATTGCAGAAGAAGAATCCTTTCTGCTGAACTCAAACCATCGTAAAAATCATATGAAAATCAGCTGAAACAGTCTCTCCAGACTGCTATTGGTTATACACTGCACGTGTCACAGTATGTAATTATTCACATTATTCAGAGAAAAATGTTTTTTATAATCTTGTCAGTGTTAGTATTGCTCTAGTATTGCCTGCTTTGAATATTAGCAGTGTTTCATCAAACACCTTTAAGGGCTGAATCCAGTCATACCAGTACAAGCAGCTGACATGAGAGCTGTAGGCACTTAGTAATATAAAGCTGAGGCAAATGCACACAATGATCTCTTCACATTAGAGCAACTTACTGCTTAAAAATAACAAAAAGCCGAGTGTACATTACATACATATTATTCATGCAGTTCGGTCTGCTACTGCTGGAAACCAGATTGATGAGAGCTAAGACTGAATTATACAGTAAATGTGATGTAAAACCAAAACTCTGAGCTAAAAGAAGCTAAAAAATCTCTATAAAGCTGCAGGTTGATGATAATTCTGTTTATCATGCACACCATAAAGGATGATGTCACATTGATAGTAGAAAATAAATGTGTGTACTGCACCTGAATGCACTCTGCTTTGAGAATGAATTTGGGCACCACAGGTAGAATATTAGACTGATAAAACATGACGTGAGAGACACACTGCAGCAGAGGCTCCACTGGGGTCACGCACTGCATGATGAGTCCCCGGCCCAAGAAGCTGTGGTTGAACAGCAGAAAGACCACTCCTGGACCCACCTGAAACACAAACGCATGACAACTGCAAGCTGTAAATTCATATTGAACATGTGTACAGTGATACTCATCTACATCATCTCAACATCTACATACAGAAATTGTAACTGCTTAAAAAACAAACGTGTTTGATCAGATCTGATTGCCGATGATTTATAGGAGAACAAAGCATTTACATGCAGCCAAATACTGACCGCCTTTCATTTTTTCATGCATTGAATTTCATCCCATGCTCATCCCACGATAATGCTGCCGCTCCTGGCCCACTCCTCGCTGAGAAACTATATAAGCCCTCAACATTTGTTCTGTATCTTACGGGATCCAACTCCCCCCTACTGCAGCACTCTGTAACTGGTTAAACTAGTGAGATTGATGCTTTCAGGGCACACTTATTCATCATATATAATTCACCAGGCGAGATAAAAAGGCACAGCGGATGCTAATGTTCCAGGTACAACTAAAGAATGTGGCGTCTGCATCAGACCAGCCAACCCAGTATTTTTCCTGCTGGGTTTGTAATGAGGCTCTGTGCGGTATCAGTCAACACTGAGAAAGAGAAATGTTTTAGAGCTGCTGTGTCTTCAAGGCAGTAAGAATTGAATGTTGTTAATGTTTCATCTAAATTTAACAGACATTTGAAAAAAACTTTGTTGAGTTACAGTAGATATTTTAGATAAAACCCTGATAATATTATTGATTATGCTAACAGAATTTACAAATCAATCACAGGAAATTATGCACAAACTGTGTTCCTACTTTGAACTTTACCTGTCTGGCCACCACATGAACATCCAGCAGATGCCAGTCATGTCCAAACACTTTGAACACATGATTTACCAACATCTGAGAACAATGCTGGTTGGGCTCTGACTCTGGTTCCCATTGAGCCTTGAATAAAACACACATATGCACACGTGAAGTACATAATACAAACATTGTAAAAGCAGCGCCATCATCATTTAGTCTTTTACGTCCATACCTTCCACTCATGCCGCAAAAATCCCCAGCTTTTCTTCATGTAACGGAGATCCACTCCACTGACAATGCTCGGAGTGTGCAGGTGAGCCAGGTGAGCAATGTCTGCTGCATTTTCAGGAATCTCCTATAGGGAGGAGAGGTCACCATGACACGTTCTTGTGACACGTTCTTGCGACTGTGTTTAAAGTTTGGTAACAAAAGCACCTCCTCTGCCTGGGGAGTGTGACACTGAATTCATTTGCAGCTACAGAAAGCTAATGGTTATGTTACCTGCTTGCTCTCTGGACAGCCACAGTGAAGTTTATACTTCGCAACTGCTTTGATCATTTGTGAAAATGTACAGAAATGTAGAGAAAAAGAAAAATACAGAACAAATTGTTTTTCCATTTTTAAATAAACTAAAACATCTTCACGTTCTACATCCACACACATATGCTCCAACCTGTATGTGAGCGCTGATAAAATGCTCTGTTCTCCCCCGATAGACCCACTCGCCCTTTATAACTTCCTCGTGCTCTGGGACGGTCCAGTGAGGTTCTTCTCCATCACAGTGAAACCAAACCAGGACCTGGCCATTGACCTCACAGGTGGGCCAGCTGCGCACCTTGGCAAACTCTGGCACTGAATGACAAATAAGACCCAAATCTGAATCCATACAGTACAGATATATACAAAAACGTGGGTCTAATCACTTTATATACAAGAAAATTAGGTAGTTTAATGTTTAAATACTATAGCAAATGAAATAATACCATATTCATGGTCCCCAGAAGATTAAACACCTCAAACAGCTTGCCTCTGATGCCACCCACTGGCCAGATTTAAGTTAATTGCTTATACAAACGATGATGGCCAAATTTGCACAAAATATTTCCACATTTGCTGTAAATATTTGTGTTCTCCAGGGTATGAATACTGTAATATATTTTGCTGACCGTTTTGCTGACTTTTCTGCAAGAATTTTTTCACTACATAAAAATATTAGAACTTCTTGCACCACATTCAGGCCAAAATGTTAACATTAGGACATCTGTCAGAAGATATACTGTAGCACCACCCTCAGGACAAACATTATTATGATAATTCATACATTAATATCAGTTTCATGTTTGCTTCACTCAAAGGTTGTATACAGTAGAACTGAATTAATATTACAGCCGACCAAGGTATTAAACTTCAAGTCTTTTATTTATTTATTTATTTTTTTTACCTTTTTCTGCATAGGGGATCTTCACACACTTTCCATCATCCCCCCGAAACTGCCATCCATGAAATGGGCACTCTAAGCAGCCTCCAACCACCCGTCCTCCCACACCCAGGTTGGCCCCCAGGTGAGGGCAATAGGCATCCAGCACGTAGACCCTTCCATTTTGGCCCCGAAACACTGCAACCTGTTCACCTAGGATTGTACAGTTTCATAAGGGACACACGTGAAATTACTTCATGGATGAGCTCAAAATTAACTGATTTGCAATTGTATTTGCTCACTGTGGTTATGTCTCTACAGAGTATCTCCAGTGTCTCTTGATTATCTGTCTGTTTGTTATGTTGTCATATTGTTATTGTGCATTATTTTGGCCATGGCAAAAGAGCTTTTTCACAACAGCCATTTTGATATGATATAGTAGGGTAAACGCGAGCGTTCCATTCAGGACAAGGTCAGGGTGCTGCTGTGGTGCATGTTGGCTCACTGGAACTGGCTCTGCTGCAATAAATAGAAAGAAATTTTAATTGGTATCAGCATTGACCCTAATATTTAATGTCAAACTGGCTACCATTCATGGTAGAACTTTGTTTTTTTGTTTTTTTTGTTTTTTTTAAATCGGAACATCCATAAGGGGTTCATACGAAAAGACAAATGATTTTTCATTCTAAATTATTAAATAAATAATTTAGTATTTATTTTGGTCTGTTTATTTAGCCTAAACAGCAACAATATTGTAGCTATTCTCAGCAATCCATGTGAATTTGCTAGAAGACTAGGAACCAGGTTTTGCGTTCGTTTCTTGGTTCATTTGAGGATGAGGCTGTTTTGGATGACGCTGTTTCATGTGAGGATGAGGCCGTTTCATGTGAGGGTGAGGCTGTTTCATGTGAGGATGAGGCCGTTTCATGTGAGGATGAGAGCAGCTAGCTTCTTATGAGGAATTTTTACAATATTATATAGAAAGATTGGCTTAATATGGGCCACATAACAGTATGAAAAAGACTTGGCTGTCTCTGGTTGTCTCTTAAGAAAGTTTGCTATGTTCAGGGGAACTACTTGGTGTTCACAGATACTACCTAATGGCAGGGGAAATCTGCAGAGACAATGACAATCAACAATTACAAATCCATTTTCTGGCATTTTATGTAAGATTAACTTTAGTCTGTTTTTTTCAGCATTTTCTATCTTAAAGTTACCAACAAGATCAGAACAAAAACAAAGCTACACCTGGAGGGTTTGGAGATAGGTATAAATATATTTGCACAGATGCGTCACTCTTCCCCAATAGCAAACATATTTTTACATGTAAACAAGGCTATACCTGGAGGGTAGAGCTTTATGTCTACATATGTATATACCAGTTATACAGATCCCTGTGATGAAATGATGTTCTCTAAGTTCTCTTAAATTTCTTTTTAGTCAAATAAATCAACTTACAAAATGTTAAATTATTAATCAGAACAATACAGCTAGAACAGCTAGGTTGCCTTGTTGACCCATCGCAAAAGACACTTCATTCAAACTCGACAGAAAATAAAACTCACCAAAACTGTCCCGGTTAGTCTTTCCACTGTTCTATCACCAGGTTGGGTCAGAAAATAAATCCTTACTCCACAGAGTGAGATGTGAAAATTGTCTGGCTCTACCACTGTTCTTCCCTGCAGCCTCTCTCTGGCATTGCTAGCCTCTTTGCAGGATCCAACCAGCAGCTGTCCATCTGCTCCTCGGCAGCATCGCACCCCACTCCAAATCTATTCTCAACATTAGCTTAGTCCTACAGGACTGCTACAACAAGCTAAATGCATGTATCTAGCTTGCTACGCCTACCAAAAGATAAACATACAGCTAAAAAAAGGAAATACTGTTAATACAAATACTGTATGCAGTCGCTACTATATGCAACCATGCAGGTGTCACTACTGAAGTTATTCGAATTTCAATAATGGATAAATAATAGAAGAGAGAAAAGTGCTTTATAAATCATACTGAGATTTGGTGATGGTTTAATGCTCTCCACTCTTTTTATATTTGGATCTCCCTCTTGGTTCCTAAACAGAAAGGACGCTCAGGGTCCTAAACCACAATGACATGCAATGAGCACATGCAATGTGCCGGGGAAAAGACACATTATGCGTAATTCAATATATGCTAGGAATGGATATGTAGAAGTTTGCAGAAGGATGCAGATTCTGAAGGAAGCCAAGTTGAGTTCATAGAATTTGCAAAAGTATGTTTGAGGGAGAACATGTGCTGGAAGGGATGAGAGGGGGAGAAAGGAGAAATAAAATAAAATTCTGTCATATCTACTGTGTATCAAGCATCAGGAACATTCAAGTCTGGTGGGTCTGAATATTGATTGTTTTCCATAATGTATAGCACGCCCCTGTGGATTTCTGGCAATCATCCCCCTCAATCCCACTTAAGCAACCACTGATTTACGCCGGTACTTGCTATGAAGAAAATCTGAAATCAGTTCACATGTGCCCCTGAAATCTAACAAAATTTCAGGCATGGAAGTTCATTCTTAATCACAGAAACAACAAAACAAACTCTAAGTGCACTCTCTAGTTTTCCAAGGCTTTCATTAGTAAATGGAGTTCAGTAGGGGTGGTGATCTGAGTGTGAGTGTGAGTTGAATGACCATTAACATAGAAAGCGTCATCATAATCTGAATCATAGGTCATGCGGCAACATCTGTGGCTGTGAAGTGAACAAAAACTGCAGTACCTTGAACAACCTCTTGAGGCTGGCTACAGAATGAGTCAATCCCCATGAGCGCCCATGTAAAAATGCTCAACTTCACTCTTCAGGTCTCTACAGCTATCCGTTAATGGCAACTGTACTGAGACTGAATTTCTATTCTATTATTCTATTTTATTTTAGCTCACATGTTCAGGCTTACAGTATCCATAATTAACAGAGTGGTCGTTTTGATTGACAGGTGGGTGCTGTTACAAGTGGTTTATTTGAGTACCCAGCATGCAGCCTGCTTCATCTCAACCCACAATCCACATCTTTGCCCATTTTTAGATTAGCCTGGAGGCGACCAAGGCAGGACTGCAAAGAAAGCCACCACACTCTAAGCTTCTAACTCCTCCGAAACATGTGGGTGATGTCACGGACAAAACGTCCATATTTTATACTGTATGGTCATGACTTAAAGCTCTGTTAATTAATTAAGATAGACATTAAAATGGGATTGATTAATCAAATAACCACAGTATTTTTAAAATTGGGTGTTGAAACTAGTTAATTATTACCTAGTTGATCACCACATTAATTAACTGACAGAAATTTCACTTGTATCTATCCATTAGTGGATTTGTATTTTCACTTATTCTGCAAGAGCAGGTGTCTCTTTTTACTGCTAGATCTCTTTTCAGGTCTAAAACCTTTCACATACAGTTTTTTTTTACTTATTCATGTCAGGTGATGTGACAGAAAACATGAAAGCGCCACACGCTTTTTGAAACCTTTTTGAACTCAAACTCAAAGAAACTCTCTGAAGAGATCAAACAGTCCCATCACATATCAACATGAGGATAGCAAATCTAAAATGTGAAACACATATCGGTTTTATAACACATACCTCAATGAAAATATGCCAAAACATAGCAGTGTGTGAAATACATTTAAACTCTGTAAGAGAGCTGCTACATATCAAGCAGCACAGAGACATAAATATAAAGCTGTCAGTGAGGAGTTGTCATACCAAAACCTGATGCAGGACATACTGTTACTTAGTTCACTTATTTACTTCAGCTTTGACTTTGGTGACACATCAACGTTCATCAGGGAATCATCTAGTGTGTTGATCATGCAAAGGGAGGTTCAGCAGCTTTGCCTCCATGACACCTTCAAATCAAACAAGCAGCTGAAAGGTTGATTGACATGAAACAATGAGGCTTTGAAAAGGCGTTACTAAGGGCCCTAATCCCTAAACTATCCAAACACAGCTAGTGGGCCATTGTGTTTCAAATGTATATTAAAAACAGGAAAAAAAAATTGTAATATGAGCTTGTCTCTGTTATCCTAGCAAGCCTCACTGCACTCCTAACAGAGCTGACAAATATCAGGGTCATATAAAGGCCAGCCAATTTAAAAAAAAATGAAGAAATAGTGAAAATGTGTTATCTTTGTTTAATTTAAATAAATCTCCAGAGAATAATCAGAAGTGAACGAATCTGTATGTAGGTACTGAATTTATATTCATGTTAATTTAATTCATATTGGGACATTACTCATAATCTCTGCTCAGGTATCTAAACTTACCTGAGTTTAGTTGGTGCTTGGGTAAAATATAATTTCATAAGTTTATATAATTTTTTGTAATTTTCATGTTTATTTAGTCTATATTTTCAAAATAAAAGACAACTTGTTTTAATACTGCACTATGAGTGTCTTATTTACTTTCTCATACCTAGTACAGTGACATTTTTGACCTCGCCTCTCTCCAGCAGCTGGGAGTCCAGCACTCGGTACCAGCCGTTTGGATAGACAGGAGGCAGCTCTCCGGTTTTCCTCCTGCGGCGGACATCGTTCGCCGCCTGGGCTCTGGAGCGACCGTTCTCGGCTATGTATCCCACATCATCTGGCGATCTGAGCACCTCCAGGGGGCTGAAGAGCAGCCTGTGCAGCCAGCCCACGGCGAGGACTGAAACTCCGGCGATAACGCAGACTGTTGAGTCCAGTGCGTCTCTGTACTGTAAGACAAGTACCGCACCGACACCCACCACAATTAGAGCAAATCTGTTCCCAGTGAACATGTTCTTCTTACTGTACATCCTGGCTCTCTGTTGTCCCTGTCTTGAAGACAGGATGTGTGACTTTTTTAAACACCCCCCGCCCTCTTTTGCAGCTTCTGCAGCTCACTTGAACTGGATTTAACTACAGGACACCTGTCCCGCTCAACTACAAATGTTTTCAAAATAAAATTGAATGAATTCATGTTGCTGTATTCTGTCAAGCTTTACTATTAGAAAAGTTCATATAACTACAACAGCATCCCAGAATGTTCAGTCTTGTCAACACTTGGATATTCATATAATAGGACAAAGGGCATTCAGCTATATAGTCGGTGTATTATATTTGTTTTATAGTCTTTAATTTTATTTTTTCCATCAATTTCCATATGCAACACATTCCACTCTTGATTTCTGTCTGGTGTTCCTGGAAACATGTATTACCCTATCCAATTCTACTCATATTATTTTATGTTTATGTGTACATTATAAATAATCTATTAATCATTAAGTCATTGTTATTGGTTTTTTTTTTCTATAGCCTATTAACGGGTAAATTACTAGCCTCAGACTCACTCCTTATTGCTGAGGATGTGTTACACGTGTCTTTAATTTATCAATTTCCATTAACTATAGTAACCAGTCTTGCTAATTAGTACTAGTTCATGTGTCCAAAAGTATGCGAATGCCTGAATTAGTATGCAGAATTACACACGTCAAAGCTGAACAACTAGTTTCAAAACCCCTGGCATAAATCTGCTGCTATGCAGGAATTTCCTTCCATTTACAACACTTGTATAAGGCCCTGATGTTGGGTGATAAGAGCCGGGCTCACAGTCTGTCTCCCAGTTAATTCTAAAGTTAAACGTTAAATGAATCTAGGATATGCATCATATTTCAAATTCAGGTTTATATTAATTCACTGCTGTTGTCTACAGAATTACCCTCAGTTCTGGAAAAGTTGATCTGGTAAGAAATCATGTCACAGCAACGAGGCCACTATCAGCAGCAAGGCCACTATGCTAGGCATCAGGCTCAGGGAAGAAGTAGGATAGCCAGTTCTTTGGTTAGACAAAGACAGAACTTTGGTGACAGTGACAAAGCACTGATTAAGATCATTTTATCAAAAACTCCAGAACAGCTAATAAATGGATCATAAGGTGAGACCACTGGTGTAGAGTTGCCTGGAAAAGTTGATATACTCTTAATTCACACCCTGTGGTATTAACCATGACATGTATCCAATGCATATTGAGCCCAACCTAAAATGAGTCATTATTTGCACACAGTCACCTCACTTCCGCTGCTTGAGTTCAAAGAGTGGATCATTAATAAATTAATATTAGCCACAGAGGTCTGTATGACACTGCAGGTAGATAAAAAAAATCCCTGACAGATTTCTTTTAGTTTATTGCACAACTTTTATTTGCACATTAGTGTCTATTTTAGACAAAAAAAAAAAATGCATCACTGAGCCTCTGTGACACCATGCGATGGGAGGCTGGGAAGAGTGCTGGTCCAAAGATGAACAAAACGTAGCCTCATTTCCTGCCCAATGGAGCTCTCATTCATCTTGCCATTGATGTCCAGGAACTGGTGTCTAGTGTTGGTAAGTTCAGGCCAGGTCACAGGCACCTTCAGGTTTCCTCTGTTGGGGTCTCTGTGAAAATAAGCAGAAAGAAAAACACTGTAAAATAACACCCAAGATGTTAAAAATTTCACACAGTTGGATGCAAAGAATGTTTTACCCAGTTCTGGCAAAGTTGGTCCAATAGGCAATCATATAGCCAGAGAGGTCTCTCTGTCTGTCCCCATAGGCCTTTGGTGTGGTGAAGGGTTTGCCAAACACGTACTGCAGGTCATCAGCGTGGTCAGATCCCACCCAGTCATAGTAGGGTTTGCCTGGTCCAGCCATTAAACTGGGCTCAGACAACAGGTAGGAATAGGTACGGCCAGAACTGTGAAAGACCATCAGTATTGTCAAAAACCTGATGATGCTAGTCTCAAACTTTGACCTTAACTTCCAAAAGCAAAATCTCCAGTTATCCAATGCATATCACATTTAGAGATGGCAAAAGTTTTAGATCACTTCTGTATAACAGAAGCTCAAAGAATATGTAAAGATACACACAGAATGAGTGACCTGTCATTGTACATAGATAAAAGGCTGTATCTGAATGACGAGAGCAATCTTGGGTCATTGCTCTTCAAAAAGCTTGCAAAGTTGAAAGTTGCTAATTTTTCATGCTGCAGTTTCAGCATTTGCCCTGCCCTTGCAACTCAAAGATATATAAAGGAAAAGAATCAGTTGGCCTCACATGGCGTTAGCAGCATGCAGATAGATGGCAGTCTGTATGGGAACCAGGAAGATGTAGTCAGTCCCAATGTCCACCGCAGTTTTCTTAATGGTGTCCTGGCTGGGTGTTGATCCCCAGTTGGATGAGTATTCAGCAAAGGCAACCTCAAGGCCAGCTTGTCCCTTCTCTTTGGTATAAGCAGCAAGGAGTCTCTTCACATCTTCTCTGCAGTGAAAATAAAGTAGACAGTAGCAAAATGACTGCAAAATGACTGTATTTGGCCTCCAAATGTCTTTGCTTGCTTTTAATGGTTTATCTTTAACTAACTGGCTTCTCTCTGAAGACAAATCAGCCTTACACAGGAGTCTCTTGATTCTTGTTACCAAGGGAAGGAATGTCCTGTGCGGTGAAGAGGTGTCCGTCCATATTATTAACGCCTGCGAGGTAGTCAATGTCAGCAGCGTTGTGGAACAAATTGCCAGGTTGATCAGGGAGGAAGTCTCCATCAACAACAGGAGACAGAAGCAGATTTTTCACACCGGGATCTGAGATAAATGAATGAATGAATGAATGATTGCAATGGCATTTTATAGCATGCACATATTCATATGACATTGTCTCAGCTCAACACAATACAATTTTACTGTGTACTTTATGGTGAATGATGCTCACGGTCTGGGTTGCCTTGTACCATGGTAGGAGCAGCCATGGTGAGAGTCTCAATATCAGTTGATTTCAGACAGGCCACCATCCTGTCATCAGTGGGGCAGCCGACCTTCTCAGCAACCTGAGCACACAGCAATGAAGAAAGTTTTAAGTAGAATTTCTTTATACTTAAGACAGACTGGCAGATTTGATGTTATTAAATATCTAAACTCTAATATCTGATATTACCTTTGGACATAAAAATATATACAGTATTTATCTTGTCTGTATAGCCACAGTCTTCTGGGAATAAATGGACAGTTATGGCCTCAACATTCTCATCATTTCATGAGAAAGTTGTTTACAAATTAGGATTTAGATCATATTATTTATATAAAATATCTTAAATATCTGAACTTAAAATTAGGATTTCTGTCATGATGCTAGGGTTGATCTCCATGACATCTAACAATGACATACCTGCTCTGCAACCTTACGTGGGTTCCTGTTCATAGCCCAGGGGCAGAAGGCAACCCCGCTCTGGGAGATGGCTCTCTTGAACAGCCCTTTGTTATGAGGGGAGAGAGTCTGTGTGGGAATACATTAATAGAATATTACATCATTACTTAGTTAGTTGTGTTTGCCACTTTGCCTGGCTTCTATAACGAAAACATGCATAAAATTGCAGTTTTATGTTATGTTTTATATGTTATATTCTTCAAAGTAGCCACTGTTTGCTAGAAAAAAAGTAATAAAAATTAAACTATAGTATTAATAATTATTTAGCAACCAATATGAAGCCATTAGCAACTTACAAACTCCTGTGCCTTACTGGCTGGTGGTACTGTGTTTTTAATTAAAGCTTCTTACCTGGAAGCTGACACTAGCTCCACCTGCTGACTCTCCAAAGATGGTGATGCTGTCAGGATCTCCTCCAAAAGAGCGGATGTTCCTGTTCACCCAGGCAATGGCAGCATGTTGGTCCCACAGACCATAGTTTCCTGCCGTGGTGACCGATTTTGAGTCAGAAGCATATTATCACAGCCAACGAGAGGCACCCAGGCTGGTTTTAAATGCTACCCCACTTTATTTTTGTAACTGAATGTAAAGAAAACAATGTAGGCTGATAGGATGTGGGAGAACTGGCAAATTAATCACATATAATCCCCTTACCTGGTAACTGAGAGTCCCCTGTACTCAGGAAGCCCAGTACTCCCACGCGGTATCCTACTGACACCACAATTACATTGCCCCTGTCTGCAATTTCCTGACCGCTGTACAGGTAGTTGTTGAGAAAATTTGGCCCCATAGAACCGCCAACCATAAAGCCTCCTCCATACAGCCAAATCATGACCGGGAGATTTGATGATACTTGGGGTGAAAAAGGGAAGAAATTTTATTTTACAAGCAAACACATCTGCTGCATCAATGATTTAATCATTAATATATAGAAACACACACAAAAAAAGCTACCATGTCGACCATGAGGAACCCATATGTTGAGGTGGAGACAGTCTTCACTACCAAAACTTGAAGTCTGGAGCATACTGATCTGGAGACATCTCTTAGCAAACTTTGTTGCCTTTAGGATGCCTGGGGATGAAAACAATATGAATCATTTATTTTCAGAAATTTTGTAGAGTAAGATTTCTAAGTCCTTATTTACGCACCATCCCAGCCAGGGTGAGGTTTGGGTTTCTCAAATGTTTCAGGCCTGGCAGCAAAGGGAATTCCTTTGAAAACATCCACAGAGCGGAAAAAACCGAGGGGGATGTTTTGTCCCTGAACACTGCCACCTTCTGTTTCTACCACACCTAGCTAGAGACACAGTCAAACAAGAGCTTTCACCTCCGATGGTAGTATAGAACAGTAAATATCCAGTAAATCTTGACATCGTAAAAAAAATATTAACTTGATAGTGCAGGGTATTTATATTGTATATTGAGGGTGTTAAAAAATGTGAACCTATCCAATAACTTATTTTTTCCTTCAATGAAAAGACAGTGCTGTGAGAATAAACACCTGGATTTGATCTTATTTAAGAAATTGCATTTATTTATTTCCAGCTGTAAATTTGCAATCATAGAAACTTGAAAGGGATGAAGTATACTCATTACAAGTAAAGGCAGACCACAGTAACATTTAATATTTCTAACTAACTGGGGTGAGTCAAACATCTTCAAATCACAAAGAGCAGATTAATCACTTACTGACTGACATATTTGCTAATTCTAATCAGTTAAAAGTCTGACAGACTTACGGAGACAGCTGAGGCTGTTCCCAGAGACAAGACGACAGCTAACAGAATCTGTAGCTTCTCCATGGCTGCACAGGAACCAGTGTAGTCCTCTCTGAGGGCTTATATATACAAGACACCCCTGCAAGATGATAATTGGTAAATACTGTATACCTGTTATACAACCTTTACATGCTGTCACTCTTTGGTCCAACTGACCATGGTTTGACCTCCAAACACATGAAAGGAAGCAACGTCAGGGTATGTCAAGCAAGGTATAATGTTGGATTTTTATATATTTTTATACAGCGTATATATATGTTATTTTTTGTTATTGAAACTCATCCTCTCGTGTACACCTTGTTTTACCATCTCTCCATTATAAAAAATAATTGTGATGATAAAAGTAATGAGTGGCATACCTAAATATAATATTTCAACACATCCAACATTATACAAGGCTATAAAAAATGTGTTTTCTTCTTTGACATTATATAAATATATATAAAAGATATATATAAAATGTTTGTAGGGGGTTAAAACAGCCTACATACTAGTGTAGGTATATTGGGTAATAAAGCAAATGCTGCTGTTGACTCACAGAAACAGGTGGACTGATTCTCAGATTAGCAAATAACACACAGTTTAAGGTAAGATAAACCTCACAAAAATAACCTCACACATCCGAAGGGCTATTGTTGGTTGAAAAACCAACCGATGCACACAGATATTACAAACCCTGTAGGACAATATAGAAAAGAAATATGACAGCAGAAGTTGAAAGGAATGTGGTGAAGGAGGACCATTCACTCACTGTTCACTCACTCAGTATAAAGCATATTTACTGTATCATTTTGGAGAAATTTACCCTCAAAGTTCATTATTTTGAATTGAAAAGGGCATTATGTACAATATTTACTCTACTGTAAAATCTCTTAATCCATTATTTCTGACAAAGTTTGATACACTTTGGCTAATCCTCACTCCAGTCCTGAGATCAAGTGTACAAACCTTTGTCAGAAACTATGGATCAAAGGGATTTTACAGTGGCGTAAAAGGTTTGCTCACTCCATATCATGGACTACATGCGTTTGCCATACATTCTGTCGGGCGCACTTGAAATCAGGAAAAGACGAACGTCTGCTCACTTTACCACAGTTGACGTTGCTACACTAAATGATGTTTCCTGCAATGATTTAATACACTAGAATATTGTTTTGTTTACTCAAGATCTCAAATTAAATATCTTGTTATCACGGGAAAACGGGTGGAATAAAATGTATGTATGTATGACCCTTTAGGGCTTCCGTAGTACTGCATGTCCTAGTTGCACTGTACTATAATTGTTTCCCTTTTTTGTAAAATAAATAAAAGCATCAGCTAAATGACTAAATAAATAACTAAATAGACAACGTAACATAGCTTCACTCATTCCTTCCCTCTCTTCTTGATGAGGTTGGAAGCAGTGGACAGACAGCAGCCTCGCTGTGCTAGCTTTTAAAATGTGTTGGCTGTCAATCCGAACACATGTTTATTTACATATGAGGAACAAGAGCAACCAGGGTGTGAGGAGGGCAAATGGGGGTGATATATTAGCTAATTTAGCGAATTTAGCTGGAAGATTACCAATTTAGGTCATCGCCTAAGCTAGCTAGGTTGAACAGGCACAGTATCAATTATTTGGCTTACGATAATTAAACACAGCCTTTGGCAAGTGTTCATTTCAAAACAGTGATAAGTTCTGAAAACCTTGTTTGAAATAGGTCTAGAAAATAATGGATTTGGCAAAGAAAATTTAAGCTCCATGATCACAATCGCTGCCTCATTCTTGTGATCTTTATTCAATAAGGAAACTACCATAAATTATATCAGTTGTCTTCATGTAAGTCTACATGTAAACTGTAGACTGGTTACCATTTGACTGGTAATGAAATGGGTGAACAGTCTGTATATCAAACTAATAAAATACATTAATATAATAATATTTTATTATATAATAATATATATTATTTACTTTTTTGATTTCTACATTACGTAAATGATACACATTTCTACACCACTGACAATTTTTGTATATTGAATAATTCCAGTACCAAAATATTACTTGGCAATAGCATTGTTTATCGTCACTGAGCCAGAGACGATCAAACAAACCCAGGCGACATACATGGAAAGTAAATTTCTTTAGCACTACATACAAATATACATGTTATTATATTAACACTATATATAAATTATATTTCCTTGGTTTTATTATTAATTTCATCAATTTATTTTTTCATGAACCGATACTAATACTCTTTATTCTGTGTAGATTACGGGAAGGTTGGGAAGGACACTGGTCCAGAAATGCACGTAACGCATTCTCATCTTTGATGTACATAGCTCTTGTCCATCTAGAATGATCTCCAAGAACTGGTGTCCAGTGGAGGTGAATTTAGGCCAAGTAGCGGGCACACTCAGATCTCCTTATTTGGGTCTCTGTGGACAGAAAACAAATATGCAGTTTAGTTTTATAAGTCAGTGTCTGTTCAGGTTATTTGATTCCTGTGTGGTTCCATGTTTAGTTTCAAAACTGTACCCAGTTTTGGCAAAGTTGGTCCGTAGGCGATCATGTAGCCAGAGAGATCACGGTGGCGAGGCAGTCCCCAGTGGTGTGGGGAAAGGCTTTCCGAACACATACTGCAGGTCATCAGCGTGGTCGGCTCCCATCCCGCTGGGGTAAGGCCGCCAATGCCGCCCAACATTGGGCTGAGAGAACAGGTAGGAGTAGGTACGGCCAGTCCTTTAGTGTGACAAGAACAGAATAGGAAAGCGTTCTCAAAGTCTGGTAAAAGTGACAGAATGGCCTTGCACCCTATAGATGGTTATACTGCTGCAAAAAATGTCTTATTCCATCAATTTCGTGGTGTGGAACAAATTGGCTTATCAATGAACTGATAGAGACATCTATATAGCAAGATGTTATTCTTACGTGGCATTGGCAGCATGAAGGTAGAGGGCAGCCTGAGAAGGAACCAAGAAGATGTAGTCTGTACCAATGTCCCACAACAGTTTTTTGATGGTCTCTTACTGGGATTTGATCCCCAGGTTGAGGTGTATGTGGAGTAGGCATTGTCCAAACCAGCCTTGCCTTTCTCCATAGTGTATGAAGCCAGGAGCCTCTTCATATCCTCACTACAATCAAGAAGAAAAGGTTGGAAGATTAGGTAATAAAACATCTTTGTGCCAGCAAAACTCACTTAATATCATTACAGCTCTCTGAAAACATACAACATGCACAATTGTTAATGCTTCACATTGTGATGTAATGGCTTCAACTCACACCGAGGTGTCTATCAGAGGGGCATTGATGGACGGAACATCTAAACCAGTAAAGACATGTCCGTCCATGTCGTTGACTCCAGCAATGTAGTCGATGTCAGCTGCATTGTGGAATAAGTTGTAGGGCTCATCTGGCAGGAAGTCACCATCAATCACAGGGGACAGGGCCACGTTTTCTACAAGGGGGTCTGACAGAGGCAGATACAGTACAATTAAACACTTACTATATACACTACTACTAGGCCTAACACAAACCTAACTCTAACCCTAACCACAAACTTAACATTAAAGCAAGTGGGACCACGGCAGTGGAAGCAATTGGGTGAAGGACCATGCACCACCTGTCTACTTCAGGGTTGGATTCCCCTTCCCAAACCCTAAATACACTACTATCTTGGTGTGTCAAGATTCTTAAAGACACACATACTAGCCAAGTTTGGTTGGAAACTTGGCTAGTAAGTGTGTCCTTAAGAAGATAATATGATAATATGAATTAATGTGCATTTCCATGCAGTACATTTATATGAACATTAGGAGTTGTACATCGAGATAAATAAATAATAAATAATACAATAAAGTCGAAGCAACATCATTTTTGTCTCTATTGAAGTGGAAGTGTCAGTGGAAATTATGTCACATACACATACAGAGGGACAAAGCAGTTAAGGTACAGTAGCTGGGGTTGCTGATCTGGGGATTAAATGTGGTACAAAAGATTCTTTTATGGTAGGTATTAAACAGACATAATACACTACAAGTTAAATTTTTCCTTTGGTTACTAATCACTGACACAATGTCTAAAATGTAAACTAGGCCGTGTGAAGCGTAGTCCTTACGATCAGGTGAACTAGACAGACTGAGAGAGCCAGCCAACGTAAGGAGTGCAGGATCAGTCATCTTGAAACAGGCAGCCATAGTGTCATCGGTGGGGCAGTTGACCTTCAGAGCAATCTGGGAAAAGGGTTTAAATAATCTTTAATCTACTCCCTCGCCCTAAAGTTATGTGTACACATTTGAATTCTGGTTAGCTATCCCCCAACCCCAAAAAAGCATTTAAAGTTCCACTGGAGAAATAAATGTGTCATTTTAGAGAACTGTTATGTACCTCCTCAGCAAACTTGCGGGGGTTCTCGTTGACAGCCCAAGAGCAAAGAGCGACCCCACTCTGGGAGATGGCTCTTTTGAACAGTCCTTTGTTGTGGGGTGTGAGTGTCTGTGAGCAGATGGACAAAAAAAGATATTTTATTATGTTTTTTTCAATGTAGTCTTTTTATGTCTCTCATCTCTCTATCATGATCATCTCACCTGGAAGCTGACACTAGCTCCACCTGCAGACTCTCCAAAGATGGTGATGTTGTCAGGGTCTCCTCCAAATGAGCGGATGTTCCTGTTCACCCAGGCGATGGCAGCGTGCTGGTCCCAAAGACCATAGTTTCCTGGCGAGGATCAAACTTCATTCAATCAGAGCAGGTGCAATTTATAAAATTGTCGGAAAGGCCAACATCTTCTAGGCTCTGTATAATTCTGTCACTGCACCTACCAGGTAAGCTAGAGTCTCCAGTGCTCAAGAAACCCAGAGTCCCCACACGATATCCCAGCGTCACAATAATAACATTTCCTCTGTCTGCAATCTCCTGCCCACTGTACAGATAGTTGTCCAGGAAGTTAGCACCCATTGACCCTCCAGCCAGGAAGCCTCCTCCATAGATCCAGACCATGACGGGCAGGCCAGTGGACACTAGAAGACAGAGAGAACAAGATTCATCTGAAGTTCAGATCTAATATGGATGAGATTCCGTGGGCTTATCTGAGCATTTACCTGAGCGTCCGTGAGGAACCCAGATGTTAAGGTAAAGACAGTCTTCACTGCCTCTGGTGTCAGTCATGATAAGGTTCACCTGGAGACATCTCTTCCTGTACTCAGTGGCCTTCAGAACACCTGGTGAGAGAAACATGCAGTGTAAGAGCAGTACAACATCATACAGTTTAGGCTGTTACCTCTACTACTCAAAGATGAAACCTTCAATTAAAAGAGAGAGAAGGAGAAGAGAAGAAAGAGAAGAGGTGAGCACACTTATGTTTGTGGTGTGAATTATACTTTTTTTGTTTTGGTCTAAAAGTCATTTCCAGTAGGTGAATAGTTCAAGCAGTCTACCCACCGTCCCAGCCAGGATGACGCTTTGGTTTCTCAAACCTTCCAGGAATGTCAGCAAAGGGAATCCCCCTGAAGATGTCCATGTGACGGCGGAAACCAAGACGAATGTTCTCACCCTCCACCATACCTCCCTCTGTGTACACCACCCCGAGCTACAGTAATTAAGCAAAAATTTAAGAAAAGACTGAACAAATATATTATACATAATGATACTAATGAAGGAATTCATGTTTTGAAAAATAATTAAAATGTTTGAATCACAGATCAATTAAAACTCTGAAAAACTCATAACATCTCTTTACACATTGAACATTATTTTACAGATACTGAACTTTAATATGTGATTCCTTTGATTCACTAGAATACAGGTTTTGTGACACTTACAGAGGTCGCAGAGACCATCTCCAGAAACACGGCAACAGCTACCAGTATTCCCAGCTTCGCCATCTTGACCATACTGTGTTGATTGTCGGCCAGACTTTTATAAAGGACACCCCTCCCCTAAACAACATCTGAAAAGTGTGCATTCTGTGGGCATGCTTTTCTCACTGTTACATAACATAATATTTAACCACCTTGTGTGCACAGATTACTTCAAACATGTTAAAACTCAACAACATTAGTGATCAAAAAAAGGAGGGCACATTTTTATAGTTTCTCAACATGTGAGAGGTGTTTTTATTGGACACTAGTACATAAGATTGAAAATTAAGTCGGCATTAGATAGCTAAAGTTAAAATCCTTAGTCAGTATGGCACGAGAGACAGCAGTTCTAATATATATTCCAAATATAGACAAAGCTGTAACAGGAAGTGAAAGGTCTATTTGACAAAAACCTAAAAGACTAAAAGATTTTTGAGATTCATATTAGCCATCAGAATGATATTAGCCGTCATTTACATCAGCTACTTTACTTGTCTCCTCATCAGAGGTGGAAGAAGTACTCCAACTGTGTACTTATTTAAATGTAGCAACAAACATTGTAAAAATACTCTGTTACAGGTAAATGTCCTACATTCAAAGTTTTGCTAAAGTAAAATTACAAATCAACACTGAAATATGAAAGAGATGTGCAGAACGGACTCTTGTACTATTTCAACAGACCTTCCATCCTCTAGGTTTTTAAAGATAATTAAAAGTTATATTTTTTATGGCTTTCTTTAGTTTTCAGTTGGTGAAAGTCTTGTCTTGCCTTTTATTCACCTTTGAGATAGTTTTGAAGTTATAGTGGGTTTTAAAATAAAATTCTACATAAAAATGGCCTGCAGGTTTGTATGAGTGACCTTTAAGGGTGATTCTTCTTTTCCACCAGCATTTGCATATCAGGAAGGCAGCCTCTGCTGAGTTGACACAGCTGTCCAACAGGATTGGAGTCACACTGCTATAGCAAATCCAAAGGTTATGCCATGGATATATGTTATAATTGTCATATATATTATGTATAACCCTTTCCTCAATAAATTTAGGTTGACATTAGCAAAATGTTACTTTTCTAATTTACTATAGTCAGTGAATGTATATAAATCTGCCCAATGACTAACACACCAGCATCTGTTCAAAAGCACCTGTACTGACATGGCTCCCTTATCATGGTCCTGTACTGTACACATGTATATTTCTTACCATATGTGTATCCATGTATACGTGGCCACCACATGGCATTTCTAAGACGTTTGCCATGCAACAATGTTGTACATCTCATCTCATGTGTGGAGGGTTGCTACATTGGCAGTCAGCTGAGACAGAAAGCAAATGAGAGAGAGAATAACACAACAGAAGCTCTTCCTTTTAGCAGCATGCTGGACCTCAGGAGAATACTGGCAGATAGTAAACTGTTGTATTTGCGTCGGGCGGTCAAAAATTGCGCATCAGCACCTTATTAACTGTGTTATGTGCATGTGGGAAAAGATCAAATAAAGAAATAGATATCTTATTGGACTGTTGTGATTATGCTGTGAACAAACGGTGGCTTAACTGGTATCCCTGACAATTTTCAGTTGGACCGTATTCACAAAAATCTTAATTACAAAGATAGAAATACTTCCATTTTTATTTACATTTGACTTTTTCAAACAATTCAAACATATCACCTCTTACAGTAACAAATAATGAAAGATATTAACGCTCATCAAAATGGTTGTTTTGTTAAATATAATCCAGTATTTCTGTCTCCATCTCATTTTCGCTACCCTCCGATGGCTGAAACTCATCGTCCTCATCTTCCTCTTCATCATCCTTGTTATCGTCGTCCTGCACCTCTTCCTCTGTATCCACATCTCTTCCTGGGGATTTTAAACTCAGGCCTATGCGTCTGTGTTTCTTAGGGAATTCTGGAAACGCTGAAAAAGAGAAATGACTTCAGTGAACAAACAAAAGGTATCGTAGTTAACACACTTTGAACAGTTTTAAGTTGTTATACAAGCCAAAGTTAAACCCCCTTTTTTGTTATCTGTCCTACACTATGCTTTGTTCACCTGGAGAGGCTAGTGGACCTAATGCTGTGTTCCAGACAACTGTATTTAATACAAATACTTACTATCATATAATGCATTTCCAAGAATAAAAGTGTTGCAAAATAAAATGCATAATGGCATCTTTTACCTCGTACTGTGTTGTTCCTTCTCTGTTTCATTTATATATGCACAATTGAGCACAAGTATGTGTGTACACTCGACAAAGATTCATCAGTTTGCCACGGTCAGCCATGTTTTTTTTTAAACATAGACATGTTTGGCATTGTGCACATGGAATGCTTGAATGTCAAAAGTTGGAAATTTAAACTGAGAAAGACCGACCCCTGACTTTGATTGGAACGCAGCTTAATAATCATTGTGTTTTTGTCACTTTAGAATGAGCCTTTTATTTCTGAATAGCGAGTAGTTCTTCTTAGAGTCACCAGCATGTTTGTACTGCCTAACCACTAGATGTCACTAAATCCTCCACACAGAATGTTTAATGTTTTTTTTTTCATAGCAAATGACACACAGTTTGAGGTAAAACTCCTAAAAATAACCTCACACATCCGAAGTGCTGTCGATGGTTGAAAAACCAACCAATCCACACAGATATTACAAACCCTGTAGGACAATATAGAAAAGAAATATGACAGCAGAAGTTGAAAGGAATGTGGTGAAGGAGGTTTTATTTTAACTGAATACAAAGCTATTCAACTCTCAGTGTGCTGCGTTATATAGGAACAGTATATTATAGGCTTGGTTTGCAAAACAGTTCTTTTATGCACTCACGCTCAATGTTGAGTTAATCTCCTATTTAAATTCCTCCACCTGTCAATTGAGGATTCAGGCCCACTTTAACCCCTGGGCAGGACATTCCTAACTGTTACCACATATATGTACATACTACACCAATCTAATTACTCACACTTACACACAACTCAGCAGCACTATTTTTAAAACTAGCTCTAACAGTACAAAACATACTGAATACATAACAACTTCAGGAAATAATTTGTTTAAAACACTTTTCTTAACTTTAATTAGCTTTTACAGATTATTGTGGTTGGATTTTAGATCAGCCTGATCAATGCCAAGGCCTTAACTCCCATAGCTGGTGTAAGAGGAAAGGTTAGAGGTCACCAAAATCAGCACAGATTTTCTTCTTTAAAATAAAAACTTTCTCTTGTGTTTTTTTTAGAGTTAATTGAAAATGAAAAAATATATATCATACACTGTTGTGAAAGGACAATGATGTGCTCAGGATATTAGCTACATTGTCCTTGGTGCATTGGGAGAGTGAAAGTGTAAGCACTACACTACTGGGGTGAATTCTGAACCATTCAGAGTTCAACTTTGTCTACGCCACCATGGTAGCCAGAAACTTGGGGGTCATGATGATTGATGACCAACTGACCTTCTTTAATCATGTCACCTCAGTTGCCTAGTCACTTCACAACATAAGAAAAATCAGGCATTACTTGACTCAACATGCTACCCAACTACTAATACAGGGTGTTGTCATCTCGTGAGTCAATTACTGTAATACCCTCCTGACAGGGCTCCCAGCCTGCAAAAGAGTGAAACCTCTCCAGATAATTCAGAACATGGCGGCACGCCTGTTTTACAATCACCCCAAAAGGGTACATGCTCATCGAGCTCCACTGGATACCTGTAGTGCATTAAATTCAAATCACTAAAGCTTGCCTACAAAGTAGTCTGCGGTTCTGCACCCACCTACTTTCATGCCCTCATATAGGCATATGTTACCTCATGTCTGTTGCGCTCCTCCAATGAACGACGCCTGGCTCTGCCACCCATTCACTTAAGGCAATCCAGACTTTTCTCGTCTGTTGTTCCCCATTGGTGAAATGCACTACGAGTTCCGACCAGAGCAGGGGCATCCCTCTCTACCTTTAAAAAACTCCTGAAGACCCAGCTCTTCAGAGAGTACCTCCTCTCCTAGAACGACCAACAACTGGACTGCTAAATCTATCTCTCTCTCTCTTGCTGCACTGCATGTCCTAGTCGCAATGTACCATAATTGTTTTCCTTTTTTGTAAGTTGCTTTGGATGAAAGCGTCAGCTAAATGACTAAATAAATAACTAAACAGACAATGTAACATAGCTTCACTCATTTCTTCCCTCTCTTCTTGATGAGGTTGGAAGCAGTTGACAGACAGCAGCCTCGCTGTGCTAGCTTTTAAAATTTGTTGGCTGTCAATCCGAACACGTTTATTTACATTTGAGGAACAGGAGCAACCAGGGTGTGAGCAGGGCAAATGGGGGTGATATATTAGCTAATTTAGCTGGAAGATTAGCCAATATAAATCATCACATAAGCTAGCTAGGTTGAACAGGCACAGTATCAATTATTTGGCTTGGATTAATTAAACACAGCCTTTGACAAGTGTTCATTTTATGACAGTAATAATAAGCTCTGAAAACCTTGTTTGAAATTGGTCTGTAAAAAAAAAAGTGACTTTTTTCAAATCCATTATCAAAATCTTTGCTTCGTTCTTGTGATCTTTATTTCATAAGCAAACTACCATAAATGACATTAACAGTCTAAATATGCAAACTGTAGACTTGCTACCAATGGACTGGTAATAAAATGGGTGAGTAGTCTGAATGTCAAGCTAATAAAAATACATCAATATAATATTTTATTGTCTTGCCTTACGTAAATAATACACATTTCTACACCACTGACAATTTTTGTATATTGAATAATTCCAGTACCAAAATATTACTTGGCAGTAACATTGTTTATCGTCACTGAGCCATAAACAATCAAACAAACCCAGGCGACATACATGAAAAGTAAATTTGTTTAGAACTACATACAAACATATATGTTAATTATTATTAACACATAATTAAATAAAACCAAGGAAATATAATTTATATTTGTCATCAATTTATTTTTTTCATGAACCAATACTGATACTCTTTATTCTGTGTAGATTATGGGAAGGTTGGGAAGGACACTGGTCCAGAAATGCACGTAACGTACTCTCATCTTCTGATGCACATAGCTCTTGTCCATCTTAGAATTGATCTCCAAGAACTGCTGTCCAGTGGAGGTGAATTGAGGCCAGGTAGCGGGCACGCTTAGATCTCCTTTATTGGGGTCTCTGTGGACAGAAAACAAATATGCAGTTTTAGTTTTCTAAGTCAGTGTCTGATTCAGGTTTATTTGATTTCTGTGATGGTTCTATGTTTAGTGTCAAAACTATACCCAGTTTTGGCAAAGTTGGTCCAGTAGGCGATCATGTAGCCAGAGACATCACGGTGGCGAGGCCAGTACGCGAGTGGTGTGGTGAAAGGCTTTCCGAACACGTACTGCAGGTCATCAGCGTGGTCGGCTCCCATCCAGCTGGGGTAGGGCCTGCCAATGCCGCCCATACGATTGGGCTGAGAGAACAGGTAGGAGTAGGTACGGCCAGTCCTTTGGTGTGACAAGGAAAAAATATCCAAGATTAAGGTCCATGCAGGTTTTCAGAGTCTGGTAAAGATGACAAACATGCCTTGCACCATATAGATGGTTAAACTGCTGTACAAAATGTCTTATTCTATCAATTCCACCTTCTAAAACACAGTGTGGAACAAATTGGCTTATCAAAGAACTGATAGAGACATCTATATAGCAAGATGTTATTCTTACGTGGCATTGGCAGCATGAAGGTGGAGGGCAGCCTGAGTAGGAACCAGGAAGATGTAGTCTGTTCCAATCTCCACAACAGTTTTTTTAATGGTCTCCCTACTGGGATTTGATCCCCAGGTTGAGGTGTATGTGGAGTAGGCATTGTCCAAACCAGCCTTGCCTTTCTCCTTAGTGTACGAAGCCAGGAGTCTCTTCACATCCTCACTACAATCAAGAAGAAAAGGTTGGAAGATTAGGTAATCAAACATCTTTGTGCTAGCAAAACTCACTTAATATCATTACAGCTCTCTGAAAACGTACAACATGCACAATTGTTAATGCTTCACATTGTGATGTAATGGCTTCAACTCACACAGAGGTGTCTATCAGAGGGGAATTTATTGACGGAACATCTAAACCAGTAAAGAGGTGTCCGTCCATGTCGTTGACTCCAGCAATGTAGTCGATGTCAGCTGCATTGTGGAATAAGTTGTAGGGCTCATCCGGCAGGAAGTCACCATCAATCACAGGGGACAGGGCCAAGTTTCCTACAAGGGGGTCTGACAGAGGCAGATATAGTACAATTAAACACTTACTATATATGCTACTACTAGGCCTAACACAAACCTAACTCTAACCCTAATCACAACACAAACCTAACCTTAACCTTACGGACAAAGGCGCCAACACTTCCATCGAAGCAACTGGGACCACGGCGGTGGAACCAATTGGGTGAAGGAGCATGCACCACCTGTCTACTTCAGGCTACTGGTCAGTTCCCCTTCCCTAACCCTGAATACACTACTATCTTGGTGTGTCAGGATTCTTAAGGACACACTTACTAGTCAAGTTTCCAACCAAACTCTAAAAGATAATATGAATTAATGTGCATTTCCATGCAGTACATTTATATGAACATTAGTAGTTGTACATCGAGATATATATAATACAATAAATACATGTTTGTGCATATTCTCCAGCTGGGTGCCATTAAAACATTGCAGAAGAAGAGGTCAAAGTAATATCATTTTTGTCTCTCTATTGAAGTAAAAGTGTCAGTGGAAATGATGTCACGTGCTTCCTGTATGTCAAACTAATTCATTTAATCTGTTCTCATTGTGCTTTGTCACATTTCATCTTTATCAATACATATCAATAATTTTTCCACTTTGGTCAAGCTTATTGAAAATGCTGCTAACACACTGGAAACATCATACAGAGGGACAAAGCAGTTAAGGTACAGTAGCTGGGGTTGCTGATCTGAGGATCGAATGTGGTACAAAAGATTATTTAATGGTAGGTATTGAACAGACATAATACACTACAAGTTAATTTTTTTCTTTGGTTACTAATCACTGACACAATGTCTAAAACGAAAATGTAAACTAGACTGTGTGGAGTGTAGTCCTTACGATCAGGTGAGCTAGACAGACTGAGAGAGCCAGCCAACGTAAGGAGTGCAGGATCAGTCATCTTCAAACAGGCAGCCATAGTGTCATCAGTGGGGCAGTTCACCTTCAGAGCAATCTGGGGAAAGGGTTCAAATAATCTTTAATCTACTCCCTCGCCCTAAAGTTATGTGTACACATTTGAATTCTGGTTAGCTATCACCCCCATACAAAAAAAGTGTTTAATGTTCCACTGGAGAAATAAATGTGTCATGTCAGAGAACTGTTATGTACCTCCTCAGCAAACTTGCGGGGGTTCTTGTTGACAGCCCAAGGGCAAAGAGCGACCCCACTCTGGGAGATGGCTCTTTTGAACAGTCCTTTGTTGTGGGGTGTGAGAGTCTGTGGGCAAATAGACCAAAAACAAGAGATATTTTATGTATATTATATCTTTTATGTTCTTTCATTGTAGTCTTTTTATGTCTCTCATCTCTCTATCATGATCATCTCACCTGGAAGCTGACACTACCTCCACCTGCAGACTCTCCAAAGATGGTGATGTTGTCAGGGTCTCCTCCAAATGAGCGGATGTTCCTGTTCACCCAGGCGATGGCAGCGTGCTGGTCCCAAAGACCATAGTTTCCTGGCGAGGATCAAACTTCATTCAATCAGAGCAGGTGCAATTTATAAAATTGTCGGAAAGGCCAACATCTTCTAGGCTCTGTATAATTCTGTCACTGCACCTACCAGGTAAGCTAGAGTCTCCAGTGCTCAAGAAACCCAGAGTCCCCACACGATATCCCAGCGTCACAATAATAACATTTCCTCTGTCTGCAATCTCCTGCCCACTGTACAGATAGTTGTCCAGGAAGTTAGCACCCATTGACCCTCCAGCCAGGAAGCCTCCTCCATAGATCCAGACCATGACGGGCAGGCCAGTGGACACTAGAAGACAGAGAGAACAAGATTCAGCTGAAGTTCAGATCTAATATGGATGAGATTCCGTGGGCTTATCTGAGCATTTACCTGAGCGTCCGTGAGGAACCCAGATGTTAAGGTAAAGACAGTCTTCACTGCCTCTGGTGTCAGTCATGATAAGGTTCACCTGGAGACATCTCTTCCTGTACTCAGTGGCCTTCAGAACACCTGAAGAGAGAAACATGCAGTGTAAGAGCAGTACAACATCATACAGTTTAGGCCACTTGAAGATGAAACCTTCAATCAGTCAAGTCGAAAGAGAAGAGGTGAGCACACATATGTTTGTGGTGTGAATTATACTTTTTTTGTTTTGGTCTAGAAGTCATTTCCAGTAGGTGAATAGTTCAAGCAGTCTACCCACCGTCCCAGCCAGGATGACGCTTTGGTTTCTCAAACCTTCCAGGAATGTCAGCAAAGGGAATCCCCCTGAAGATGTCCATGTGATGGCGGAAACCAAGACGAATGTTCTCACCCTCCACCATACCTCCCTCTGTGTACACCACCCCGAGCTACAGTAATTAAGCAAAAATTTAAGAAAAGACCGAACAAATATATTTTACATAATAATACCAATGAAGGAATTCATGTTTTGAAAAAAAAAATTAAAATGTTTGAATCACAGATCTATCAAAACTCATTAAAAAAACCTCATAACGTCTCTCATTATTTTACAGATACTGAACTTTAATATGTGATTCCTTTGATTCACTAGAATACAGGTTTTGTGACACTTACAGAGGTCGCAGAGACCGTCTCCAGAAACACAGCAACAGCTACCAATATCCCGAGCTTCGCCATCTTGACCATACTGCGGGAACCAGGTTGATTGTCGGCCAGACTTTTATAAAGGACACCCCTCCCCTAAACAACATCTGAACAGTGTGCAGTCTGTGGGCCTGCTTTTCTCACTGTTACATAACATAGTATTTAATTACCTTGTGTGCAGAGGTCTGACAAAAACCTAAAAGACTAAAAGATTTTTGAGATTCATATTAGCCATCAGAATGATATTAGCTGTCATTTACGTCAGCTACTTTACTTGTCTCCTCATCGGAGGTGGAAGAAGCAAGTATTACAAAAAGTACTTAATTAGTACTTAGTTATGCAGGTATCAATATCATGATACAGTCTGTACAGGTGGGGCTAATTGTAACTTTAACTTGACATACTGCTCATAGCTTTATGATATCAATTTTAATTTGTTGATAATATTCTGCATTAATAATTTGAAGCTGTACAATAACTACTAATAAAAGCTTTTAAATAAATGTCGTAGAGTAAGAAGTACAACATTCCTCACAGAAATGCAGTGGAGTAGAAGTATACATTTATTATGTAATATGATATCAATAGGATTAGTGGCATAGAATGTTGTACTGTAAGATGTAGGTCAGAATCTTTTTTAATAAACATTTCAATATGAAAGAGATGTGCAGAAAGGACTCTTGTACTATTTTAATAGAAGCAAAATGATGGCTTCCACTAAATTCTTTCCCACATGTCAATCCCTGTCTCTCTCTCCCTACCTTCCTGGACTCTTCAACTGTCTCTATCGAAAATAAAGCTTGAAAACGTCAAAAAAAAAAATAAAAAATCTTTAAAACAAAACAAAACAAAAAAGATCAATTTAGATTTTCTATAGTTTTTAGTTGATGAAAGTCTTGTGATGGCCTTTTGGATTGGCTGTAGCAGTGTGACTCCTGTCCTTTTGGACAGCTGTGTCAACTCAGCAGAGGCTGCCTTCCTGATACGCGACAGCATGAGGAAAATGTTACGAGAATTTTTAAAAAGAAAAACTCTTGAATAAGAGGACTGGATTCAAAGTATCAAAGTTGAATTTATTATTCTTGTACAAGAAGGAGCATTTAACAGTGCAACATACAAAAGGGGTTACAGAGAAAAGGCTCCCTGAGGAGCTCTAACAGTAGGATCTTATACTTTTTTTTTTTTTTAATGGGCTATCTCAGACACCTCCTCACTGATACAGTTAATATCATAACATCCTTTTTTGGTTTTCTGCTCAGTAATGAGCATTATGTTTAATATCCAAATAGTACTCCCCTAATCTGTCTCTCTTGTCCTTGTACTATTTTTATAATTATCTCTCCATGCCAGCTTCAGTAAACACATGCCAAATAAGGGAAGTGGATGAGACATGCAAAAAACAGAACACACACACACAGTCTCTATATGATTTAAATCATCTGCACCCCAGTATAATCCTAATTTTTATAACAGAAAAGAAAAATCACCCTCAAAGGTTTTTTTGTTTTTTTTTAAATCATAAAGTTCAAAACTATCTTTAAGCAAAATAAAAGTTATGTCATGGATATATGTTATGATTATCATACATTGTCATTTATTGAGGAAAGGGTTATACATAACATATTATGTTATGTATAACCCTTTCCTCAATAAATTTAGGTGGACATTAGCAAAATGTTACCTATCTAATTTACTATGGTCAGTGACTGTACAGTCCCCTCCAAAAGTATTGGAACAGTGAGACCAATTCCTTTATTTTTGCTGTAGACTGAAAACATTTATGTTTGACATCAAAAGATGAATATGAGAAAAAACATCAACATTTCAGCTTTTATTTCCAGGTGTTTACATCTTGATCTGATATACAATGAGGAAGATAGCACCTTTTGTTTAAACCCACCATTTTTTCATGTGAGCAAAAGTATTGGAACATGTGACTGACAGGTGTGTTTTGTTGCCCAGGAGCCTCCTAAATTATTGATCATTGATTATTCAAACAATAACTAGCACTGAATGTCTACACTCAGTTTCAGATTTGGGTTCTGCCTGTGAATTTATAGTTAGGTGTGAGGTGTAAACAACATGAAAACCAGAGAGCTGTCTATGGGTGAAAAACAAGCAATTGTGAAGCTGAGAGAAGATGGAAAGTCAATCAAAGCCTTTGCACAAACACTGGCCATAGCCAGTACAACCATTTGGAATGTCCTGAAGAAGAAAGAAACCACTGGTGTAGTAACAGACGTCAAACAGATAGACTGAGGAAAACAGCAGCAGTGGACGACAGAAACATTGTGAGAGCTCTAAAGAAAGACCCTAAAACAAGTGTTAGTGGCATCAGCAACAACCTCCAGAGGGCAGGAGTGAAGGTATCACCATCTACTATTCACAGAAGACTTCATGAACAAAAGTACAGAGGCTACACCAGAAGATGTAAACTACTCATTAGCAAGAAGAAGAGGCAGGAATTTGACGAAAAGTACAAAGACAAGCCTAAAAAATTCTGGGACAAAGTTTATGGACTGATGAGACAAAGATGAGCATAATAAAAGTGATGGAAAGACTAAAGTTTGGAGGAAGAAAGAATCTGCTCATGATGTGCAGGTAATGTCATGGCTTGGGCTTACATGGCTTCTTCTGGGCGAGTCCATTAATCTTCACTGATGATGTAACATATGATGGCAGCAGCAAAATTAACTCAGAGGTCTACAGAAACATTTTGTCTGTAATTTAAAGAAAGATGCAACCAGACTGATTGGGAGATCCTTCATCATACAGCAAGATAATGACCCAAAACACACTGACAAAACAACAAAGGAGTTCATCAGGGGTAAGAAGTGGAAGGTTTTACGCTGGCCACGTCAATCTCCAGACTTAAACCCTATAGAGCATGCATTTTATCTGCTTAAGAGGAGACTGAAGGGAGTAACCCCCCGAAACAACAACAGCTAAAAGAGGCTGCAGTCAAGCCTAAAAAGGCATCACAAAAAAAGAATGCAAAAGTTTGGTGATGTCAAAGAGTCACAGACTTGATGCAGTAATTGCAGGTGCTAACTTCTACATTGTGTATCAGATCAAGATGTAAACACCTGGAAATAAAAGCTGAAATGTTGATCTTTTGTCTCATATTCATCTTTTGATGTCAAACCCAAATGTTTTGGCCTCACTGTTCCAATACTTTTGGAGGGGACTGTATATAAATCTGCCCAATGACTAACACACCAGCATCTGTTCAAAAGCACCTGTACTGACATGGCTCCCTTATCATGGTCCTGTACTGTACACGTGTATATTTCTTACCATATGTGTATCCATGTATACGTGGCCACCACATGGCATTTCTGAGACGTTTGTCATGAAACAATGTTCTACATCTCATCTCGTGTGTGGAGGGTGGCTACACTGGCAGTCAGCTGAGACAGAAAGCAAATGAGAGAGAGAATAACACAACAGGAGCTCTACCTTTCAATGCAGCAGCATGCTGGACCTCGGGAGAATACTGGCAGATAATGAACTGTTGTATTTCTATAACATGCGGCGGGCGGTCAAAAATTGCACATCAGCACATTATTAACTGTGTTATGTGCATGTGGGAAAAGATCAAATAAAAAAATAGATATCTGATTGGACTGTTGTGATTATGCTGTGAACAAACGGTGGCTTAACTGGTATCCCTGATAATTTTCAGTTGGACTATTTTCACAAAAATCTTAATTACAAAGATAGAAGTACTTCCATTTTTATTCACATTTGACTTAAAAACAATTCAAACATATCACCTCTTACAGTAACAAATAATGAAAGATATTAACGCTCATCAAAATGGTTTTGTTAAATATAATCCAGTATTTCTGTCTCCATCTCATTTTCGCTACCCTCCGATGGCTGAAACTCATCATCTTTATCTTCCTCTTCATCATCCTTGTTCTCGTCATCCTGCACCTCTTCCTCTGTATCCACATCTCTTCCTGGGGATTTTAAACTCAGGCCTATGCATCTGCGTTTCTTGGGGAATTGTGGCAGCGCTGAGGAAGAGAAATGACTTCAGTGAACAAACAAAAGGTATCGTAGTTAACACACTTTGAACAGCGTTAAGTTGTTATACAAGCCAAAGTTAAGCCCCCTTTTTTGTTATCTGTCCTGTCCAAACCTCATCAGTGTAATTTTCTACTCTTTTGCACTACACTATGTTTTGTTCACCTGGAGAGGCTAGTGGACCTAATGCTGTGTTCCAGACAACTGTATTGAATACAAATACTTACTATCATATAATGCATTTCCAAGCATAAAAGTGCTGTGAAATAAAATGCATAATGGCGTCAGTTACCTCGTACTGTGTTGTTCCTCCTCTGTTTTATTCATATATACACAATTGAACACAAGTATGTGTGTACACTTGACTCATTCATCAGTTTGCCACGTTTTTTTTTGTTTATGTTTGGCATTGTGCACATGGAATGCTTGAATGTCAAAAGTTTGAAATTTAAACTGAGAAAGACCTACCCCTGACTTTGATTGGAACGCATCTTAATAATCATTGTGTTTTTGTCACTTTAGAATGAGCCTTTTATTTCTGAATAGAGAGTAGTTCTTCTTAGAGTCACCACCATGTTTCTACTGCCTCACCACTAGATGTCACTAAATCCTCCACACAGAATGTTTAATGTTTTTTTTTTCATAGCAAATGACACACAGTTTGAGGTAAAACTCCCAAAAATAACCTCACACATCCGAAGTGCTGTCGATGGTTGAAAAACCAACCAATGCACACAGATATTACAAACCCTGTAGGACAATATAGAAAAGAAATATGACAGCAGAAGTTGAAAGGAATGTGGTGAAGGAGGATTTATTTTAACTAAATACAACTCTCACAGTGTAGACAGCTGCATTATATAGGAACAGTATATTATAGGCTTGGTTTGCAAAACAGTTCCTTTATGTACTCACACGCTCAATGTTGAGTTAATCTCCTATTTAAATTCCTCCACCTGTCAATTGAGGGTTCAGGCCCACTTTAACCCCTGGGCAGGACATTCCTAACTGTTACCACATATATGTACATATTACACCAATCTAATTACTCACACTTACACACAAGTCAGCAGCACTGTTTTTAAAACTTGCTCTAACAGTACAAAACATACAAAAATGTATTTTGTTGTTTAAGAAAGCCAGGACAAACTTTATTTTCACTGTATGAGAGCTAGAATTTTACTATTGGTTTCTGAATACATAACATTCAGGATATAATTTGTATAAAACACTTTTCTTCACTTTAATTAGCATTTACAGATTATTGTGGTTGGATTTAAGATCAGCCTGATCAGTGCCAAGGCCTTAACTCCCATAGCTAATGTAAGAGGAAAAACTTTCTCTTGTGTTTTCAGAGTTAATTGAAAATGAAAAAATATATATCATACACTGTTGTGGAAGGACAATGATGTGCTCAGGATATTAGCTACATTGTCCTTGGTGCATTGGGAGAGTGAAAATGTAAGCACTACACTACTGGAGTGAATTCTGAATCATTCAGAATTCAACTCTGTTGAAGTCTGTGCACCCCGACAAGGGTAGCCAGAAACTTGGGGGTCATGATGATTGATGACCAACTAACCTTCTTTAATCATGTCGCCTCAGTTGCCTGGTCAAGCCGCACTGCACTTCACAACATACGAAAAATCAGGCAATACTTGACTCAACGTGCTACCCAACTACTAATACAGGGTGTTGTCATCTCGTGAGTCAATTACTGTAATACCCTCCTGACGGGGCTCCCAGCCTGCAAAAGAGTGAAACCTCTCCAGATGATCAGAACATGGCGCCTCGCCTGGTTTACAATCACTCCAAAAGGGTACATGCTCATCGAACTCCACTGGATACCTGTATCAGCCTGCATTAAATTCAAATAACTAAAGCTTGCCTACAAAGTAGTCTGTGGTTCTGCACCCACCTAGTTGGATGCCCTTATGCCCTTATATAGGCATATGTTACCTCATGTCTGTTGCGCTCCTCCAATGAATGACTCCTGGCTCTGCCACCCATTCAATTAAGGCAATCCAGACTTTTCTCGTCTGTTGTTCCCCATTGGTGGAATGCACTACCAGTTCCATTTCCAGTACCAGTTATCAGAGCAGGAGCATCTCTCTCTAACTTTAAAAAACTTCTGAAGAGAGAACCTCCTCTCCTACCACTACCAACAACTGAACATGCTAAATCTATTTCTCCATCTCTTGCTGCACTGCATGTCCTAGTTGCACTGTACATTAATTGTTTCCCTTTTTTGTAAAATAAATAATAGTGTCACCTAATGACTAAATGAATAACTAAACAGACAAGGTAACATAACTTCACTCATTTCTTCCCTCTCTTCTTGATGAGGTTGGAAGCAGTGGACCGGCAGTGGCCTTGCTGTGCTGGCTTTTAAAATTTGTTGGCTGTTGGCAAACCCAGGTGACATACATGCAAAGCAAATTTGTTTACCACTACATACAAGCATACATGTTAATTACTATTAACACATAATTAAATAAAACCAAGGAAATATAATTTATACTTGTCATCAATTTATTTTTTCATGAACCAATACGCCAAATAATGCTCTTTATTCTGTGTAGATTATGGGAAGGTTGGGAAGGACACTGGTCCAGAAATGCACGTAACGTATTCTCATCTTCTGATGCACATAGCTCTTGTCCATCTTAGAATTGATCTCCAAGAACTGCTGTCCAGTGGAGGTGAATTGAGGCCAGGTAGTGGGCACACTCAGATCTCCTTTATTGGGGTCTCTGTGGACAGAAAAAAAATTAGGCAGTTTTAGTTTTCTAAGTCAGTGTCTGATTCAGGTTTATTTATTTCCAGTGACGGTTCCATGTTTAGTGTCAAAACTATACCCGGTTTTGGCAAAGTTGGTCCAGTAGGCAATCATGTAGCCAGAGACATCACGGTGGCGAGGCCAGTATGCCCGTGGTGTGGTGAAAGGCTTTCCGAACACGTACTGCAGATCATCAGCGTGGTCGGCTCCCATCCAGATGGGGTAGGGAAAGCCAATGCTGCCCATACGATTGGGCTGAGAGAACAGGTAGGAGTAGGTACGGCCAGTCCTTTGGTGTGACAAGGAAAGAAAATCCAAGATTAGTGTCCATGCAGGTTCTCAGAGTCTGGTAAAGATGACATACATGCCTTGCACCATATAGATGGTTAAACTGCTGCACAAAACGTCTTATTCTATCAATTCCACCTTCTAAAGCACAGTGTGGAACAAATTGGTTTATCAATGAACGGATAGAGACAGCTATATAGCGAGATGTTATTCTTACGTGGCATTGGCAGCATGAAGGTGGAGGGCAGCCTGAGTAGGAACCAGGAAGATGTAGTCTGTTCCAATGTCCACAACAGTTTTCTTGATGGTCTTCTTACTGGGATTTGATCCCCAGGTTGAGGTGTATGTGGAGTAGGCATTGTCCAAACCAGCCTTGCCCTTCTCCTTAGTGTATGAAGCCAGGAGTCTCTTCACATCCTCACTACAATCAAGAAGAAAAGGTTGGAAGATTAGGTGATAAAACATCTTTCTGCCAGCAAAACTCACTTAATATCATTACAGCTCTCTGAAAATGTACAACGTGCACAATTGTTAATGCTTCACATTGTGATGTAATGGCTTCAACTCACACAGTGGTGTCTATCAGAGGTTTATTGATTGACGGAACGTCTAAACCAGTAAAGACATGTCCGTCCATGTCGTTGACTCCAGCAATGTAGTCGATGTCAGCTGCATTATGGAATAAGTTGTAGGGCTCATCCGGCAGGAAGTCACCATCAATCACAGGGGACAGGGCCAAGTTTCCTATAAGGGGGTCTGACAGAGGCAGATACAGTACAATTAAACACTTACTATATATGCTACTACTAACCCTAACACAAACCTAACTCTAACCCTAATCACAACACAAACCTAACCTTAACCCTATGGACAAAGGCACCAACACTCCCATCAAAGCAACTGGGACCAGGACAGTGGAACCAATTGGGTGAAGGACCACGCACCACCTGTCTACTTTAGGGTAGGATTCCCCTTCCCAAACCCTAAATACACTACTATCTTGGTGTGTCAGGATTCTTAAGGACACACTTACTAGCCCAGTTCTCAACCAAACTCTAAAAGATAATATGAATTAATGTGCATTTCCATGCAGTACATTTATATGAACATTAGGAGTTGTACAGCGAGATATATATAATACAATAAATACATGTTTGTGCATATTCTCCAGCTGGGTGCCATTAAAACATTGCAGAAGAAGAGGTCAAAGTAAGATCATTTTTGTCTCTCTATTGAAGTAAGTGTCAGTGGAAATTACGTCATTATGTCATATAAGAACTAACAGAGCACTGTTAAACGCTCCTTCTTGTACAAAAATAATAAATTAAACTTAAACTTTGATACTTTGAATCCAGTCCTCCTTATTCAAGGGTTCTTCTTTAAAAAATCTTGTAACAGCTAACACACTGGACACATCATACAGAGGGACAAAGCAGTTAAGGTACAGTAGCTGGGGTTGCTGATCTGGGGATCGAATGTGGTACAAAAGATGCTTTTATGGTGTAGGTATTGAACAGACATAATACACTACAGATTTAATTTTTCCTTTGGTTACTAATCACTGACACAATGTCTAAAACGAAAATGTAAACTAGACTGTGTGGAGTGTAGTCCTTACGATCAGGTGAGCTAGACAGACTGAGAGAGCCAGCCAACGTAAGGAGTGCAGGATCAGTCATCTTCAAACAGGCAGCCATAGTGTCATCAGTGGGGCAGTTCACCTTCAGAGCAATCTGGGGAAAGGGTTCAAATAATCTTTAATCTACTCCCTCGCCCTAAAGTTATGTGTACACATTTGAATTCTGGTTAGCTGTCACCCCCATCCAAAAAAATGTTTAATGTTCCACTGGAGAAATAAATGTGTCATGTCAGAGAACTGTTATGTACCTCCTCAGCAAACTTGCGGGGGTTCTTGTTGACAGCCCAAGGGCAAAGAGCGACCCCACTCTGGGAGATGGCTCTTTTGAACAGTCCTTTGTTGTGGGGTGTGAGAGTCTGTGGGCAAATAGACCAAAAACAAGAGATATTTTATGTATATTATATCTTTTATGTTCTTTCATTGTAGTCTTTTTATGTCTCTCATCTCTCTATCATGATCATCTCACCTGGAAGCTGACACCAGCTCCACCTGCAGACTCTCCAAAGATGGTGATGTTGTCAGGGTCTCCTCCAAATGAGCGGATGTTCCTGTTCACCCAGGCGATGGCAGCGTGCTGGTCCCAAAGACCATAGTTTCCTGGCGAGGATCAAACTTCATTCAATCAGAGCAGGTGCAATTTATAAAATTGTCGGAAAGGCCAACATCTTCTAGGCTCTGTATAATTCTGTCACTGCACCTACCAGGTAAGCTAGAGTCTCCAGTGCTCAAGAAACCCAGAGTCCCCACACGATATCCCAGCGTCACAATAATAACATTTCCTCTGTCTGCAATCTCCTGCCCACTGTACAGATAGTTGTCCAGGAAGTTAGCACCCATTGACCCTCCAGCCAGGAAGCCTCCTCCATAGAGCCAGACCATGACGGGCAGGCCAGTGGACACTAGAAGACAGAGAGAACAAGATTCATCTGAAGTTCAGATCTAATATGGATGAGATTCTGTGGGCTTATCTGAGCATTTACCTGAGCGTCCGTGAGGAACCCAGATGTTAAGGTAAAGACAGTCTTCACTGCCTCTGGTGTCAGTCATGATAAGGTTCACCTGGAGACATCTCTTCCTGTACTCAGTGGCCTTCAGAACACCTGGTGAGAGAAACATGCAGTGTAAGAGCAGTACAACATCATACAGTTTAGGCTGTTACCTCTACTACTCAAAGATGAAACCTTCAATTAAAAGAGAGAGAAGGAGAAGAGAAGAAAGAGAAGAGGTGAGCACACTTATGTTTGTGGTGTGAATTATACTTTTTTTGTTTTGGTCTAAAAGTCATTTCAAGTAGGTGAATAGTTCAAGCAGTCTACCCACCGTCCCAGCCAGGATGACGCTTCGGTTTCTCAAACCTTCCAGGAATGTCAGCAAAGGGAATCCCCCTGAAGATGTCCATGTGACGGCGGAAACCAAGACGAATGTTCTCACCCTCCACCCTACCTCCCTCTGTGTTCACCACCCCGAGCTACAGTAATTAAGCAAATTGTAAGAAAACACTGAACAAATATATTTTACAGAATAATACCAATACAATTTCATGTTTTGAAAAATAATTAAAATGTTTGAATCACAGATCTACCAAAACTCTGAAAAACTCACACATCTCTTTACAGACTGAGCATTATTTTACAGATACTGAACTTTAATATGTGATTCCTTCGATTCACTAGAATACAGGTTTTGCGACACTTACAGAGGTCGCAGAGACCATCTCCAGAAACACGGCAACAGCTACCAATATTCCCAGCTTCGCCATCTTGATCATACTGCGAGAACCAGGTTGATTGTCGGCCAGACTTTATAAAGGACACCCCTCCCCTAAACAACATCTGAACAGTGTGCAGTCTGTGGGCATGCTTTTCTCACTGTTACATAATATTTAACCACCTTGTGTGCACAGATTACTTCAAACATGTTAAAACTCACCAACATCAGTGATCAAAAAAAGGAAGGCACATTTTTATAGTTTCTCAACATGTGAGAGGTGTTTTTATTGGACACTAGTACATAAGATTGAAAATGAAGTCGGCATTAGATAGCTAAAGTTAAAATCTTTAGTCAGTATGGCACAAGAGAGAGCAGTTCTAATATATATTCCAAATATAGTCAAAGCTGTAATAGGAAGTGAAAGGTCTATTTGACAAAAACCTAAAAGACTTTTAAAAGATTTTTGAGATTCATATTAGCCATCAGAATGATATTAGCCGTCATTTACATCAGCTACTTTACTTGTCTTCTCATCAGAGGTGGATGAAGTACTCCAACTGTGTACTTATTTAAATGTAGCAACACACATTGTAAAAATACTCTGTTACAGGTAAATGTCCTACATTCAAAGTTTTGCTAAAGTAAAAGTACAAAAGGATTAGCAAGTATTACAAAAAGTACTTAATGTAGTTATGCAAGTATCAATATTATGATGCAGCCTGTACTGGTGGGGCTAATTGTAACTTTAACTTGACATACTGCTCTCAGCTTCATGATATCAATTTTAATTTCCTAATACTATTCTGCATTAATAATTTGAACTAGTAATAAAAGCTGTCAAATAAATGCAGTGGAGTAGAAGCATAAATTTGAAAGTACTATTATATACTATTATGTAATATGATATCAATAGGATTAGTGACATAGAATGTTGTACTGTAAGATGTAGGTCCGAATCTTGGCCACACTTTTTAATCAACATTTAAATATGAAAGACATGTGCAGAAAGGACCCTTGTACTATTTTAACAGAAGCAAAATGATGGCTTCCACAAAGAATTTTAAGAGGCTACACCAGAAGATGTAAACCACTCATTAGCAAGAAGAAGAGGCTGTAATTTGACAAAAAAGTACAAAGACAAGGCTCAAAAATTCTGAGACAAAGTTTTATGGACTGATGAGACAAAGATGAACATAATAAAGGTGATGGAAAGACTAAAGTCTGGAGAAAGACAGAATCTGCTGTACAGGTAATGTCATGGCTTGGGCTTGCATGGCTTCTTCTGGGCGAGTCCATTAATCTTCACTGATGATGTAACATATGATGGCAGCAGCAAAATTAACTCAGAGGTCTACAGAAACATTTTGTCTGTAATTTAAAGAAAGATGCAACCAGACTGATTGGGAGATCCTTCATCATACAGCAAGATAATGACCCAAAACACACTGACAAAACAACAAAGGAGTTCATCAGGGGTAAGAAGTGGAAGGTTTTACGCTGGCCAAGTCAATCTCCAGACTTAAACCTTATAGAGCATTTTATCTGCTTAAGAGGAGACTGAAGGGAGTAACCCCCCAAAACAACAACAACTGAAAGAGGCTGCAGTCAAAGCCTAAAAAGGCATCACAAAAAAAGAATGCAAAAGTTTAGTGATGTCAATGAGTCACAGACTTGATGCAGTAATTGCAAGCAAAGGATTAGCTTTTATTCACTTTAATCTACTTTAAGTCTATCTGTTCCAATACTTTTGCTCCCATGAAAAAAGGGTGGGTTTAAACAAAAGGTGCTATCTTTTACATTGTGTATCAGATCAAGATGTAAACACCTGGAAATAAAAGCTGAAATGTTGATCATATTCATTTTTAATTTTTTGATGCTGTCTAAGGTACAGCAAAAATAAAGGAATTGGCCTCACTGTTCCAATACTTTTGGAAGGGACTGTATATAAATCGGCCCAATAACTAACACACCATTATTAACTACTTAATCAAATAAAGAAATAGATATCTGATTGGACTGTTGTAATTATGCTGTGAACAAACGGTGGCTTAACTGGTATCCCTGATAATTTTCAGTTGGACTGTATTTACAAAAATCTTAATTACAAAGATAGAAGTACTTCCATTTTTATTTACATTTGACTTAAAAACAATTCAAACATATCACCTCTTACAGTAACAAATAATGAAAGATATTAACGCTCATCAAAATGGTTGTTTTGTTATATATAATCCAGTATTTCTGTCTCCATCTCATTTTCGCTACCCTCCGATGGCTGAAACTCATCATCTTCATCTTCCTCTTCATCATCCTTGTTCTCGTCGTCCTGCACCTCTTCCTCTGTATCCACATCTCTTCCTGGGGATTTTAAACTCAGGCCTATGCGTCTGTGTTTCTTAGGGAATTCTGGCAGCGCTGAGAAAGAGAAATGACTTCAGTGAACAAACAAAAGGTATCATAGTTAACACACTTTGAACAGTGTTAAGTTGTTATACAAGCCAAAGTTAAGCCCCCTTTTTTGTTATCTGTCCTGTCCCAACCTCATCAGTGTAATTTTCTACTCTTTTGCACTACACTATGTTTTGTTCACCTGGAGAGGCTAGTGGACCTAATGCTGTGTTCCAGACAACTGTATTTAATACAAATACTTACTATCATATAATGCATTTCCAAGAATAAAAGTGCTGCAAAATAAAATGCATAATGGTATCTATGTGTACACTTGACAAAGAATCATCAGTTTGCCACGGTCAGCCATGTTTTTTTGTTTATGTTTGGCATTGTGCACATGGAATTAGGGTTAGGGTTAGAACTGATTGGAACGCAGCTTAATAATCATTGTGTTTTTGTCACTTTAGAATGAGCCTTTTATTTCTGAATAGAGAGTAGGTCTTCTTAGAGTCACCACCATGTTTCTGCTGCCTCACCACTAGATGTCACTAAATCCTCCACACAGAATGTTTAATGTTATGTTCATAGCTGGTCACACTTTCAGCCATGTTGTGTCTACACAAAGCTTCATCAGTGGAACTGTTAGAGTTGTTAATGTGGAATCACAAAGAAGACACGGCGTCCATGAAGTGAGTGAGGACACATTCTTGGTAATGGATATTTTCCTTACCTGGTTTCTGGACTCTGATGACCTTCCTGATCATGGCTGAGATCATGTCCCTCAGCTTGTCTGTGGTGCCAAGAACACACCAGCCGTCTCTCTCGTCGCAGGCCTGCTCATTCCCACCGTTCTCCTCGATCACATCTTTGATACTGGAAGCAAAACAAATAGCTGCACTACATCCAAACGGTTGTGGAGAGTAACTGGAGAGTACATTTACTCATGTACTGCAATGTACAATCTTAAATTACCAATTAAGATACATGTAATTTTCTACATAAATAAATCAAAAGTAGCTCCACCTTTACCTCCTCCAACGTTAAAGTGATGCACACATTATTGTATTATTTAAATTGACCACTCCACTTTTGGTCCTTTAGGTATGTCCAAATCTTATTACATTAAAATAATCTATATATATCTAAATAGTGTCCAGAATGATAAGAAATTTAGACTGAAAACATTTCAAAGCCAGTTACTGAAAAGAGTCACAACATAAAATATTCATATTATATACTGTATATACTGCAAATGTATAAGAAGGAAGTAGGATATGCAGCACTTTAATGTACCTTGCCACATCCAAATCACAGAGCTGGTAAAACATCTGTCTGTGGGGAGGCAGCATGCCTTCTCTGAAAACATACGATGACTCCTGTGGAGATGAAACAGAGATCAATCTGTATCACAACACCTATCATACAGATGTTGAAAGATAACCATGATTATGAATTATAGACTTATTATCATCTAAAAGTTGAAACATTAGTCTTATGGAGACCCAGAGGGTTCAAATTGAAATAAATTATGAAAACATGTGTATATTTTAAAACGTGTGTTAGCTCTGTGTTTATATGACGATGGTCACTGACCTTCAGCTGGTAGGTGACTGGGTTTGAATCTCGACTGGTGCTTGGACCCTCCTGAGCTGGAAGTTCCATCACACTAGCTGGCTGTGGACCTGGAAAAAAAAAAGCATACACAAACATGTTGTGAGTTTACCTTGGCAACAATAGCAGGACGGCGGAAATTATTGAGGACTTGTTCCTACTGTTTAAGATAGGACACGTACGACATGTTTGAAGAGTCAGCTCACATGAACCCTCTTCCTGCCACTACATTTGTGGAAGCATTTCATACTTATTTTAACTATAGTAGTGTAAAAGAAGAAGCGGCTGTTTGATTTTTGAGTATATGTGACTTCCAAAGACCGCTTAGTGCTAGTTCAGTCAGTGAAACTACACAGTCAGTGTGGGATTCCAAAAATCCAGATGACATCTAGCTGATAGAAATCAGATTTTCTCTGACTCTCTTTACGCAATGTTTAAGAAATTAGGTCACTGCAGAAAGCTGACAGCACACTGGTTACATTAGTATATACGTGTTTGTACCTTTAATTTGCCCGCTAATTCATCTGCTTTTTCCACAGTATATGGACAGTACATGGGCATAGCTTTTCAATTTGGCCTCTTGCATTTCAGGTAAATCAAGGAGAGTTACTTTTGATTATTCATTCATTTAATTGGTTTAAATCCTCTTCTGGGAACTTCCACATATCTTATGTGTGTTCTTTGAAGTGGTACATGTTTGTCTAGAGGCTGTTCTCATGACCAGGTGTCTCTTAAATAATATATTTTAAACCTCAGTGGGCTTTCTCCACAGAAGACAATTTGGCACGGTGAAATAAGAAAACCATGGGTGTGAATCATGAAAATATATGATGGCTGCATTCCATTTAGCTGCTCCAGTAGCTGCCTCCTCCATGTCAAGTAAATACTGTACATATAGATAAATTGACCAACGCACCTGCTTTGTTGAATGTGATGGGCAGACTGTAGTTTAGGGCACTCCTCTTTGCTTTTACTGGCATGTCCGATAATGAATACCCTAAAAGTCGGAAGAAAGAAGAAGCATCTGTCAGTGTCAGCAGACAGGCCTTGACCTTCTTTCAAAATAAAAAACTGATCTGCTGAAGACAGCGTTATAGAAAAATGCTGATATTCAGCATAGACAGAAGGGTTTAAATTGTGTTGAATATACCTAAAAATGATTTAATGAGATCATGTCATGTCACAGTTTTATTAACCTTTAACTGTAACTGTCCTGTCTCAGATTCTTACCATCCTTGGTGCTACAGCGGATCCTGAAGTCCAGCATCTGGTACTTCTTAGACTCTCTACTCTTTCGAGGGTCATAGCCCAGCCTCACCCACAGACTCCTCCACGGTCCTGTCACCTACAAAAGTAAATCTGGTGTTTAATGTAAGTGATTTATATAGGACTTCCTTAAAGCAGAGAACAGACTGCATGAATCAACAACGACATGAACATTTGCACAATTAAAGACAAGTAAGTTAAGTAGCTTTGCTAAAACAAATTGTTGGGACATATGCTATATACATATGATGCTTTTGTGGGACATAATTTATTTTTTTTAAAGATGTTTTTGAAATAAAGATTCTGAAAAGCACCCTCACATTCACACCCCTCAGCTCACCATGTAGTAGGCAAAGACGGGCAGCAACAGTTTCAGTTTATCAGGGTGGATGTTGATGTTGGCTTTGACTGCGTTCCGTGACCAGATGGGTCGACTCTCAAACATCTAGACCAAAAAGTTGGTTTGAGATAAGATAAAAGTTCAGAAATAGATGTTAAGTCATACATGTAAAACAGTATATAAAAATCAGTCGCCATCTCTGGAGTGGCAACACTGAAAAAAAGAGCAACTGTTGAAAATGGCCTGATGGCAGTCACTGCATTATGTGATCCAAGACATGAAATAAAGAAAAATAAAGCCAAGAAGACTGCATCTACAAACAGTGCAGTTTTCAATTTTAAGGAAGGAAATTAATTCAACACATTTGTTAAGCCTCAAAGAGACACACTTTTTTTTAGTGTGTAACAATGTAAGCAAACCGAAACTTTGTTTCCAAGAAAAGTCAACGGGGTTCCTTTAAACCACAGTAGGTAATGCAACAACAAATATTCACCTCTGTGGCTTCAGTTTTAACTTCTCACACGCCTCATTTCTTATCCAAACAGTAAACAGTAAATTAGTATGAACACCAAAAGAAAAATATATATATATATATTCCTATTGTATCCTACAATTCTTTAGTCTATAAAAACTTAAATATTGAAAAATGTTTAATGATAATGTTTGAATAATAATGGTAATGATTAAATAACTTATTTTGTCTGAACAGCCTAATACCAATATATAGGTACAGCAGCACACATACCTGTTTCAGTTGTTCTTCAGCCTGCTTGTCATGCTCTTTCAGGCAGACTCGTGTCCAGTTGATCTTGGCTGCCTCGAGGCACTCGGTGGGCACAGTGGGATCACAGAAGCTTACAAAAATGGCATTGTGGGGCCGTCGAGCGCGATTCAAACCAATAACATTCTTCTTGTTCGTGGGCAGCTGGCTATAAACAGAAAGGTGGAGAAATATTAATTCCGGACGAGCTGCATCAACATCACAGATGAAGATAAAAAGTTTCTAATAGTGTTGTTTACAAAGGGAATGAGCAGAAATTGTAAGGCTGGCTTAATGAATGATGTTCTGTTCCTACAGAGCACTCACAGTGACTTTTGAGAGCTGTCAGTCCGGTAGAAATAATCCACAGGGCTGTCGAGGCGTGAGAAGATGGCCGGGGGAAGAAAGTAAGGCATGGGCTGCTCAAAGAACTCCTGATTCTCTGATTTTCGGAGGATGATTTTGTCATACAAAGACGTGTCTTTTCCACCCTCTGAATGCACGGCTAGGCACTGAAAGTCTGCCAGGCCTGCAAAAAACAAACAAACAGAACAACCAACCTCATCTATTCAGCTTTTCCCCCATATCAATACTTTTTTTTATTATGAGATGTTCAAACCATGTCTATATGATAAAGTGCACTTAATAGATTTTGTTATTGAAACTCCTACCTTGGAATTTGTATGTTGTTCCTATGACTCCGAGTATGTCCATGTGGATCTCAGCATCGCTGGGATCTTTTTTTCTGACCCGCCGCCGCACTCTGAGGAGGAGGTTGCTTGAGGGGAAGCGGTTTCCACAGAGAGAATGACAGAACGGGTCCTGAGGTCGGAAACGCAGCTCAAGACGTCTGTTGGGGTGAGCGAAGGTCTACGGGATCAACAGGAAACACAGACAGGTGTCAGAGTAGAGCTACAGCGGAGATGCTGACAGATGCTTTATAACTCACAAACCCCATTTTAACCCCTCCTTCCTGATCAACAGAGACGGAAGAACAAAGACATAATCGTATCATCTCATATTCAATTGCACATCTAGTTGTGTAAATGATGCACTGCAATCTCCTCACATCACCCTCACCTTCCTAATGTAAGAGTCACTGTTTAGTTTGTCTGTTCTGGGCTACTGTAGAAACACGGTGTTTCAAAATGGCGGCCTCCAAAAGAGGACCCGCTCCCACTGTAGATATAAAAGGATAATTTAACATAACAAAAATAAAAAATATTCTTATTTCAGATGATTACATGTGCATGAAAACATAGTTATGAATATTCTGAAAATAAAGCGCCTAAACCTTACACATTAAACCATTTAAAAAATCTGTAAATGTACTTTTATTTCCATATCAATGAAGTTAATTTGTATTTATTTATTTATTTATTTGGACCTTTAACCATAACAAACGGCACGTTGTGGGCTGTGACGTCACGGTGATTTCATAGCTAGTGTGTCCCGGTTCCGGTGTGCTCACTTTGGACACTCCTTGTTCACCCCCGAGAGTGTCCAGCATCTTGTCCACGCTGGAGACCACCGCCGGATACTCCACACACACCAGCTTGCTGTCCCGCAGCTCCACGGTGGACGAGCTGCCGGGCACGTCGACGTCTTCAGACCGGTCGGACAGAGTCAGCTCTTTCAGGGTGAAGTCCAGCTTCAGCTCCCGGGAATCCGCCATATTGGCTGCTTTAATTGCGATATTTAGGCGGGTATGATGAACACTGAGGTTAACACAGAAACTACAAACTGCCTACAACTACAAATGCCGCTCATACACACTGCCCCTGCAGCGAGAGAGCGTGTCCAAGTACAAAATAAGGCCGAGCGGAAACGCTAGCTCACACACATTTAGTTCCGCGGGTATATACTGTATTACTCTGTCTAATTCCATAGACATATATACTGTACATAGACATATATACATAGACGTTGCATTGAGCGCTGAATCGTACGTCGACGTCGCCGCTATATTGGAAATGGCAGATCTGCCCGTAAACTAATACAAGGAAATGGACTGAACTTCATAAAGCGCCTTTCTACAAAGTTCTTTAAGTTAATGTCTCTTATACACCCATTCACACACACACTAATATATCTGGGAAACAAACAGGCACCAAAAACAACGTATGTAACTTTTAAAGTGATGATTATAAATGTTTACTCCTTATGTAAGCACCAAACCAACGTATGTATTTTTCTAATACTGAGTGTTTACAGCTACTAATGTGTGTAACACTGTTACTGTGATGATAAATATTGAAATATTTATATTTAACATTTAATCTGTGTCTATAATAACCAGATCCTGAAATATATATATACATACACACACACACACATACATGTGTACTATATGTATGTATATATGTTCACATGTAATGTACACGTTAGTGCTCTTTATTCAGAAAACCCCGATGTGCTAGCAAATAACATTAGCCTGTTAATATTAGCATGTTACCATTAATATGTTCATTCTTAAATTCTTAGTGGTTAATGCTAATTAACATTAGCATGTTAGCATTAGCCTTTTAGCAATTAGCATGCATTTAATTCCTAGTGGTTAATGTTAATTAGCACTAAATTTAGCATTGCTAATGCGCTAGCTGCTCTGCTATCTCTGTGTGTCATTTTAGACAGATAAGTTTCAATTAAGTACCAAAACTGCTAAGATGACCGCCGCTGATGCACTAGCAATTAACAGTAGCATATTACCATTAGCATGTTAACATTAGCATGTTAGCGTTGATGCGGTGACGCGCTAGCAATTAACATTAGCATGTTAGCATTAGCATGTATTTAATTCTTAGAGGCTAATGATAATTAGCATGTTAACAATTAGCATGTTAGCAATTAGCATTTATTTAATTCCTAGTGGCTAATGGTAATTAGCATTCATTTTAGCATTGGTCGTTAATGTTAGAAAATAGCTAATATCTCTGTGTGTCATTTTAGACAGACAAGTTCCAATTAAGTGCCAAAACTGCTAAGATGGTCGCCGCTCGGCTTCTTCCCCCTCTCCTCCTTCAGGCAGGCTCGAGGTTGCCAAGCAACCAGGACCTAATCAGCTCTTTCAGGCACACTCAATAATAAAATTGTAAACAATGGCTGTGATATGTCTCTGTTCATTTTGTGTGATTTTTTTTAAAGGTGTGCTTCTGATGTTCTCGCAAACTCCTGAAACAAGTTGAGTCACGCTTGAAACAGGTTAGTGTCTCACCCTGCCAGCATGCCCCAAGTACAGTTGTGTTCATTAATAAATTATCAGCTATATGTTCATGCAGCATTTTAATGCATTTAATTATTTTAATGCATAGACCAATTGACTCTGTAAAATGATAGTGTAGTGAAAGTTTCAGTGTTATGTCTAATGTATTCAGTGCTAATCTCAGGAATAGTGCCAGTGCTGTGTGATCGTATCTGGTGGAGGAGAAGCTCGGGGTCACTGAAGATGATGTTTGATAACAGAGAGAGGCAGCTGAACACTTGTAGGTACAAGCTGTGGCAAAGTCTTAGCAGATTCTATCATATGGCAGCAAAGCTTCTTAGCCTACATATATTGACTAATTCACTGGATAAAAAATTGAACATTGCTGTGTGAGAGGTCGGTCCAGGCTGAATGCTAAATAGAAAAATAAAAATAAAAAAGTATCCTGAGCTGAAAGAAGAAATCGTATTATAGGAAGGAGTTAAAAGGTCATGACAACATGAAAAAAGTGTGAAATGTTATTAGAATAAATATCTAATATTCAAAATGGATACACTTTTCAAATATATATATTCAAATATTTTAAGATTTCCTACGTTCCTTGAGGTTGCATTAAAAAAAAAGTAGTTCTACAGGTTCATTCTGATATTTTAGTTTTTGTCACCGACTTTTACAATCCTGCTCTGAGATCTGTTCCTGTGTTGATCTGGCTGTAGAGACACAGTCCGCTGCTTCAGTCAGCTGTCTCCATAACTCCATAATCTGTCTGACCCTCCAAAACTTTAGGCTTCATTGCCCCCAGACCATCCTAATACTTCAGAGGTTGTAGTGATTTGTGACGATGGTTTCTCCAGTTTATTTGTTCAATTTAAAGTGAGGGGAATATGATTTTGTGGATGTTCAAGTCTAAATGAAAAAAAATCTGAAGAGCCATTTCATCATGTTCACCTCTAGTCAAATGGAGCAAGGTGCAAACTGAGCTCATGATGAATTAAACATTTCAAATGTTGATATATCGGCCACAAGGCCTTACTCTAATCTTAAGTAGTCCACGTCAGTGATTCATAGCCAAGATGAGTTTTTCTCTATTTTAGCAACAACTTTATTACTGCTGGTCGAGCTGTCAAACCTGCAGCTCGAAGGTGAATCAGACACTTCCTTACTTCGCAAGTGTTAAGCTGTTGTTTCAAAGAAACCTGTCTTCTGCTTCTGTAGTGGTTTTCGGCCTGCCAGACCTCTTCCTGTCAGTTTCTTCCACGTTCTGTCTTTTTGATGGTGTAAGAGACGAGGGCTTTGAGACTCTGGACCTCACTTCAGACAAAGTTTGGAAAAAGGCGCCCACTCCACTCTGACTTAGTTTACTTGCTTAGTTTTGCTAAATTTCTAGATGTCTATGGTGATGCTATTTGATCCCATATCGACACTCCTAAGATGTTCATTAGTTTCTGACTCTGAGAAAAACGGTAAGATTCCCCAAAACTACAGTATCTCTGAACTCTAGTTTAGTCTCTGTGATCTCCTTTTGACAACTAACGTCATATTTTTTGCTTCCATTCACTGGGACTCCCCTTAAACAGTCCGGAGCCCCCCTGTGGAGGTCCGCTAAAATAAAGACGTACACTTAATGGTCTGTCTGGCTTCCTTTGTTAACAGCCCTTTTCTTGCCGTTAGTATAGCACTATATTGTTTCTTGCAGTGTGATATTGTCCAAATAATGCTCCAGAACTGTTTGTTACAACACTGCTTTTATACAGACGGGGTTTGTCAGTACTCAAACGTTGTTTAGGAATAGTTTGCAACACATTTCAAGGTTTAATTTACTTCCACTGCTGCAGAACTACAGTTTGTTAACCCATTATTTGTTCCTTTATTACTTAATTTTACCTTATTTGACCTCATTCAGTTCAAGTTTTCAAACTTCCAACAGCTTTCTGTTTACCATTGTACCATCAAGGTGTTTTAAAACTGTAGGTGAGTTGTGTACATGTATATTCGATTTCTTCAAACATACAACTCTGGAATATGGACTGATGTCATAAAATTTGTTCAGGGTTTTACAAAGTTATCCATATAATTTTAGCTCTTTAGTGAAGAATCTGTTTGGAGGCATTTTATCCAAAACAATTATTGTGACACATCCAGCGGATTTAGTATTTAAGAAGCTTTGTGTTAACTCAACATCACTGAGGGTAAAGTATCTCACAGAACAGTGGATCATGTTACATAAATTAAAATGTTCATTTATTGAAGTTAACTCCAAACCTATTGGTAAAACAAGAACAGATACTGCATGGTAGGGACTAGTGTGTGGATTTCGAGGCAAACTGTAAATAGAGTCCCCTCAATGTCACACACTGAAGTGTCAGTGTGTCTTTTCTTGAGCGTCTATAGTTTCTGAGAGCTTCACAAACATGCTGCCACAGAGGAAGAACGTAGTGACAGCTTCATCTGCACAGCCGAGTTCCTCTGGACTGTCATCTTCTTCTGGTTGGTGATGATCTGGTTTTGTTCCTGTAATCTAAATGAAGCAAAAATCTAAATTTTGTGTGTGAATCGCTCTTAGTCTGGCCCCTCTCCTGAGACCAGTTTGCTTTGGGACACCCGACCAGGATGACTCCAACAACAACACAGGTCCCAGGGTCACAGGAACACGCAAACCTCTCCACCACGATAAGGTAGCGATTCTTGGAGAGGAAAGTTTATTGTTTTAATGTTACATTACATTACATTACATTTTACTACATTACATTACATCACATTACATTTTACTACATTACATTACATCACATTACATTTTCCTACATTACATTATATTATATTTTACTACTACATTGTTACATTTTCCTACATTACATAATATTACATTACTTTACATTTTGCTACATAACATTACATTAATCAACTACATCTTTATCTTGTCCTCAATCTTCTCGATGTCAGAGGAGGGGGAGGAATGTCGGCACCTTCGTTATCACTGAGGACATCCTGTTCGTTAGGTTCGTCATGTTCGTCCTCAGTGATAACAGTCATGTCTTCTTCATCGACAGGATGGTCTACATCGGCCTCAAAACAATCCATGATGATGAGGTTGTTGCCATCTTAAACTTCTTCCTCAGGTGACGTGCAGTCACAAGAAGCAGAAGTTTCATCTGACGACTCCTCATCATCATGATTGTCATCAGTCTCGTAGCCATCCATGTCGACTGAGCTGTCCTCCTCTGTTCAGGACTCTTCTTCAGAAGACTCCTCATCATCTGACTGGATGTCTTCCACCATCCAGTCAGACGAAGAAGATTACTCCTTCCAGCGTTTCCCTGGCCTTGGACTGGATTATATTACATTACATTATATTAGATTTTACTACATTACATTACATTATATTAGATTTTACTACATTACATTACATTACATTATATTACATTTTACTACATTATATTACATAACATTACATTTTACTACATTACATTATATTACATTTTACTGCATTAAATCATATTACATTACATTTTACTACATTACATTACTCTATATTACATTTTACTACATTACATTACTCTATATTACATTTTACTACATTACATTACATTATATTACATTTTACTACATTACATTACATATTACATTTTACTACATTACATTATATTACATTTTACTACATTACATTACATTATATTACATTACATTTTACTACTACATTACATATTTCATTTTCCTACATTACATAATATTACATTACTTTACATTTTGCTACATAACATTACATTAATCAACTACATCTTTATCTTGTTCTCCATCTTCTCGATGTCAGAGGAGGGGGAGGCACCTTCGTTATCACTGAGGACATCCTATTCGTTAGGTTCGTCACGTTCGTCCTCAGTGATAACAGTGATGTCTTCTTCATCGACAGGATGGTCTACATCGGCCTCAAAACAATCCATGATGATGAGGTTGTATACGCGCATCGTTAAACTTCTTCCTCAGGTGACGTGCACGTCACAAGAAGCAGAAGTTTCATACTGACGACTCCTCATCATCATGATTGTCATCGGTTCTTAGCCATCCATGTCGGACTGGCTGTCCTCCCTGTTCAGGACTCTTCTTCAGAAGACTCCTCATCATCTGACTGGATGTCTTCCACCTCCAGTCAGACGACAGAGAGATTACTCCTTCCAGCGTTTCCCTGGCCTTGGACCGTGGGTCCAGTCCTCATTCTGTCCTCCCTCTCCTCTACTGGAAACGCTATCCAGAAAGGGAGGTGGGATCCTCGATGCTGCTTGAGGCTCAGGCATGATTTCCCTCCCCATCTCGCCTTCACGACCCATCGCCCCGGTCTGTGGCTTCACTGGGCACTGATTCCCACCCTCTCTTCTCTTGCAATGATGCCAAAAAGCTCTGCATCATCTAAAGCGGCCGCCTTCGCCTTCAGATGAAGAACAGAACACTGAGAAGGGATTGTCCTCATCTGAAGAACTGGAGAGGGAGTCTTCGCCTTCGTCTGAAGAGCCTGATAACAGGGACGTCTTCGTCTTCGTCAGAAGAGGTGGATCCCTCGTCTTCATCCCAAGGGATGAAGTCGGGGTCACCATCCTCTCCATCAGAAGAGGCAGAGCTCTCATCTTCATCCGAAAGAAGATGTCGGGGTCCCCCTCATCTTCCTCAAGAAAGAGATGGAGCCCTACGTCCATCCTCTGAATAGATGAAGTCGGGGTCACCATCCTCTCCGTCAGAAGGAATGGAGCCCTCGTCATCAACCAATCGAATAGCATAAGAACAAGTACCTCTTGCACGAAGGCGGAGGACATCTGCCGGAATAATAAAAGAAAAGTTGAGTTATAGATTCAGTTTAAAGTTGTGAATATTAAAATAGTAATCACCCAAATAACACTTAACAAACTTAAAAATTGCATTCTGTCATAACGTTGTGTGTGAGAAATGAGGACATGACACAACACACATGCAAATATTCTCATGAGTAATACATGTTCACAGGTCACAGCGTCCATGCAAGCCACATCACTTATTTACGAAAGTGAGTGATGAAAACACATCAAACGGCTCACACACCCACACCCCACACCACACACCCCACACACACACCACACACACACCACCCACCACAAGTGTACCAAACATGGAACCGTGCACATCAACATGCATAAACCTTATTACAAAAAATCATTTTCAACGGCAACAAGTTGTCTTGCCCAGTCTTCCACAAGCACAAACTGATGACTGCGCAAACGACGCGAAGCAGAGACACAACCAGACGACCTCACACCCGCCTACTGAACAGACGTGACCGACAGAGGCTTGCAGAAGATTTTAAAAGTATGACAAAGATTAAAAGTTTACACAAAAATCTGGCCAACCTCTGACACATGATGTAAAAAAACAGGATTTGCACTTAATGAAAAAGTGAAAAGCCGCACATACTGGTTACTCCTCAGTTTAACAATAAACTTTTACTAAGTTAAATTGTTTCAGGCTGTGCAAACACACAGGGACATTTCTTTAACACAGACAACCATGTAATACATCATTCACTCCATATCACACACCATTGTTAACAATCACTCCTATTACAGTTGTACTATAAAATATAGTTCTCTTACATAAACATGTTAAAATGACTATTTGAGGTATTTGAGGGCAGGTCAGTAATTATGTATGGGGGCGACGGGGCCAGGTCAGGCACACTCAAAATTTTCTTAGAAAATTTTTCTAGTTAATTAAATCAATCATCTAATTCTCACAAATAAATCTATTTCACACTATTGTTTACAGTATATTTATTTTGTCCCTAAAAATTGATTCATTTACGTGAGGAATTTAAACGACAACAGCTCTGTGTACATTTAAACCAGGTGAGCTCTGATTACGCATTGCGCGTTCAGGCGTTAACCTGCTAAAAGTTCATCGTCTCCATGGTGATAAAAATGTACATTCGATGCGTTTTATGAAAAACGGCCCAGTCGCCATCTTGACTTTAAAAAATGTTTTCACTCAAAATCGACAAAATTAATACAAATACAATATCAAAAAATTATAAATATATATTATAGATAATATATATATATATATTCAAATAAAAACGTCAGTACTCGTGCACTATTGTTAGAGTGTTTTCCCGAAGTTTTAAAGCGCTAAACCACAACAACACGTTTACACGAGTAGCCCAATCTGTATCTCCAAACATTTTCCAACTCGTCTACTTTTAAATGACACACGGTTCTGCTCACATTTAGAATAAGAATAAGAATACATGATTAAGGTCTTACCCAAGGCAGGTCCAGCTCAGGCAGGTCGACAGGCAGGTCATTAGCAGGAGGTGCTCAAGGGTAGGGAGGGGCGGGGGGCGGAGGGGGCAAGCTGACCGCAGGGTTGGGGGGTCAGTCGTCTTCAGGCCTGTCTCCCTGGGCAATCCAGATATTTTCTTGCTGATCTTGCGGTGCTCGATCTTCTTCTGTCCCTTCGTCTTCTTCGCCTCCCTTCTGCTTCTTCTCCCTGCCAACGAATAGGTGCAAAAAACGCTCCTTTCTCTCCTTCCTCCTCTCTCCTTCTCTCTCTTCTCCTTTCCTTCTTCTCCTTCCTCTATCGGTTGTCCGGTACAAGGTTTTCCAAGCGGTCAGTTTTGGCAGCAGGTCGGACTCCGGGTCAAGTTCACGTGCAAAGTGGAAACGTGCGAAAGGTCAGCAGGCCTTATATATGACCTCGTCTGCGCGTGACCGTTCTATTTCCATGGCTACTACTGACGCACGCGATATACGTGTGCGTGTGTGCGCGTTAAAGATGCGCTATAATGATGACTTTTTGATTTTTATTGTTTCCACAACTTCCACTATATGTTTCTATCACTGACTAATAAGATCATAGGCAAGGCAATAACTTCAGCACATACATATCTCGAAAATTAAACATGTACAGTCAGTAAATCTTATTCTATTGATGTTTGTGCAGGCAGCTATTTTTCTGTTCTGATGTTTTTGTTTGGCCTCATCATCTCTTTTATGGTGTTAATTTTTAAGATGTAAGTGTGAAGAGTGACTTCTGATTTTACCCTCAGTTATTATATTTAAATAAAATCCACCACCTCATTTTATTTTTTACTTCTTTTTTTGTTACATTTTTAATTCATTCAATAATGGCTTTAGATGAGTTTGACACACACGGCACAGGTTGTGTATTATTATAATGTATTATATGTTGTGTATATTATTATTATCATCGTGTATTATTATTCACGTATGAGAGGAATGCAGCATTGCTTGAGGTAATTGTTATTAATAACCATCCCAGGATGAAAGTCCTATAGCACCATACTGTTCTCATCTTCTCTGGTACAATTTGTCCCAACAGTTTCTTCGTACTCTGAACGATGCAGAGAAAGTAGTAAGGCATCCCTCCACAGTCCTGCCCTGCTGTATGCAATTGATTTCTCTATTCCTGTATTGCTGTAAGTATAGGTGCAGTCTGGGCACTCACAGTAAGGCCCTCGACAACACTCACCAGCAATGCCCCCCATTACGCAATTCTACTTTAGTGCGGATCCTTATGAGCTAGTTTAGGATCTTCATCTCTCATATTTATAGGCTTAGGAACATGTTTAAGCGTACAATGCTTGAATTTCAGAAATGAATCCATTTAATGCATCCATTTTCTGTTCCTTTACAGGAGGACCTCTGCTATGCTCCTCCACTGTCTATTTATCAACAGTAATCCTGCTTATATTAACGACAATATACCGTATTATATATATCTATATATATATATAATATACATCATATATATTTCATATATACATATATATATGATACTTATAGTTCTTATTATGTCATATCTAAACATTTCACGGATCTGGTTATTAGACACAGATTAAATGTTAAATATAAATATTTCAATATTTATCATCCGTACAGTGTTACACACATTAGTAGCTGTAAACACTTCATTAGAAAATACATACGTTGGTTTGGTGTTACATAAGGAGTAAACATTTATAATCATCACTTTAAAGTTACATACGTTGTTTTTGGTGCCTGTTTGTTCCCAGATTATTAGTGTGTGTTGACTGGGTGTATAAGAGACATTAACTTAAAGAACTTTGTAGAAAGGCGCTTTATGAAGTTCAGTCCATTTCCTTGTATTAGTTTACCGGCAGATCTGCCACATCCAATATGGCGGACCCGTTGACGTATCGCGACCAACGACCAACCCGCTCAATGCGGCGTCTATGTATATATGTCTATGGTCTAATTCGATTTATTTATTTATTAAAAAAATAAAAGATATCATTTTGTTGTGTTTTTTAATGATTTATTTACACAATTTGTTTCCTGTTGTGTGTAGGTATAGATGTAATAAAATAAAAACAAAAGAAGTCATAAAATGCACAAGATATTTATATAAATGCAGTTTAAATGCAGGCACAAGACGTCAGGTGGAATCCATTTCTTCTGTATTAATTATTTTTAAGTATTAATTTTTTTTAGGCTAGCACAGTCATCAGTTCAATGTACTCGTTTGGTCACAAGGTGGCAGTGTAAAACCAAACAAAATGCATTCTCTGGCTGAGTAATATAATGTAATGTGGCTCCATCAAAGTTAAAGCAAAAGTAAATGAATCTTCTCAAACGCTCGGCTTCTATGTGAATGATCTGTCTATGTGTTTTAACACCCACTAAAAGTTTATTTTTGTCGTGTTAGGTGCCATCCACTGTTGTCAGAAGGACCTCAGTAAAGAGGATTTGTGTGCTGTCCCTCCCAGCAACTGTCAACAGGCTGTCATCCCCTCAGAGAAGAAAGAAGACTCTGGAGAAACAGTCGTGTCTGTGTGTTTACCAAGTTATTTAAGATTCTGTTGTATAGGCGACTATTGCCTGATGTGACACTGTGTTTACTTTGTTTCTAGTTTGTCTTCTTTCATCTTGCCTTTGAGCGTGTACAAAGCTTAACATTGGTTTTGTAACAACGTGGTCCAACTTTTTTTGAATCACCTTCATTTAGAGTGTATTGGGCTTTTATATTATATTTTTTTAAACAACAGTCTGACATTTTGGTGCATCATCATTTTGTAATTCTGTCCTGTCAGACGTCTGTATGCAGCTCAAAGTGCAGAAAGATCTGCTGAAATGGTGCATGCATGAGTACTTTCCTAATTGGACTTGTGGATATGATGCTGTTTTTGACTGACATTTGCATGTTTGACGTTAAAATGTAGCATAAATGTAACATGAATTATCAACCAGCTGGTTACACTGTGTTTCATCCTGTCCACAGTTTAGCTTTAAGATGTAGAGCAGCAGAGAAAAACCTGTCTTCAAAGCTGCAAACAAACATGCAAAGTAAATAAGATATCTTTGGATTATTTGTTTGCTTGTGGCTATGTTAACTGTTTCCCCTGGCTTCCAGTCATTTGTGGAAAGTTAGGCTAAGCACTTCCTGAATCAGTCTGTGTACTGGATACACAGACATGAAACTGATTATGATTTTGTCATGTGACTCTGGGTAACACCTTTCTCATGGCAGACATGAATTGTCAGGTGAAATGAACAACATTAACGATGGATCTTTGAATGACAATCATGACTCACCATGATAGTTGAAAAACCGTTGAAGGTATTAGTATTACATAAATAGATAGATAAAGTTAAAATGTCAGTTAAAAAACTGTTACTAACAGCCTTATAATAACACTGGAAACACTGGAAAATCAAATGATTTGTCAGGTACCCTTTAGGTGTAGGAATCGGGTTTTATATTATAGGAAACCTAAAACCTAAACTAATTAAGTAACTAATTAAAAGTAACTCCCATCCTCCCATCAGACAGGTGTAAAGTTTCATGTTTGTTTTGTTTTTAAGTTCATTTACAAGTCATTATCACTGGCGTTTGCACTTTGTTCTTGTGGGTTTATTACAGTGGTTATGCTTACTTCCATTTATTTTTTTTTATTTTTTTGAAAACTTAAGCATGCAACTATTGCTACTTTGTTATTAGAGGTGCATTAAAAACAAACGGTGACATTCAGCCTGGCTTATTATGTGTTATCTAGCTCAGAGTGTTGTTGAAGGGAGGGGGCTGTGACTGACAATCTGTTGTGCGCTGTGGTAAAGTAAGGATTTGTCATTTATTTTCTGTTTTTCTGCAGGGGGCCCTCGTTCATAGAATATTCATCCATGCTATCTCAGTCAAGGGCCTGTCCACTCCTCCCTGCAGCACTCCTGGCCTGTTCTAGCCGTTACAGCATGGGGAGGCCATGATAACGTTATCAGACAGGCTCCACCATCCGGCATACTCCGAAAGAGCCTGCTGCCCTCAGATTTCAACCCCCCCCCTGCTCCTGCTCACTCAACATGTCCCCCCTCTTGTCATCGTTTTCTCTCAGCTTCTGCGCCTCCAACCCCTGGAACTGCAGCTGTTTGTCAGTCAGTAAGGCTTTTCTGTATGTATGACCATATTTGGACGTATGATGTAGACATTAGACCACACCTAACGAGGCCTAGTCATCTTCTGTAGGCAAAACTAAAGATCATCATCGGTGACTTTGCGCCACTCAACAAGTGGCTTTAATGTGAAGGTTTACCCATAAGTCACACAACCAAAATTGTTTTGTTCACTCAGAATTATCCAGTAATTTTAAAGTTGACAAAACTAAGAGTCTACAGCCACGCTGGTCTGTGAGGCTGGACTGAAAGCAACATTATGCAACGTTTTCACAAAGTCATGATCAACTATTTCTTTTATTTTATTTTGGTGAAACTAGATCATATTTTCAAGTTTTCCTTCCTCCAGCTGCTCCGCCTCAACTTTCTGTGATTTGAAGAGTTTCCGTATGGACACTAAAGTAAACTGTTTTGAACTGTAGCTGCTGTTAGCTACCGTTAGCTCAGTTTGTAAGCTGTAAGCTCAGGGTGTTGGTGTTTATACTTGTAGTACAGAAGCTTTGGATTGCCAGGAAGAGGGGGTTTTCGGACCTGAGACTTGAAATCCTGGCGAGAGAGTGACACAAGGGACTATCATGGCCGAACTAGAGCTGTGCAAGTGGGTAGTGTAGAGAGACCGAAGAGGAGGGTTGATGGAAGAAGCTAAATCTGGGACTGGCTTTTAGTTGTTGGCGAGAGCTTTGTGAAATAAGAGGGTGAAAGACAGACAACGCGCTGGGCTTCTTGCTATTGGACTAGTAAGTTGCCATGTCTCGTGTTGTTGCACTTTCTCGCATGTTATCATGCATCTCGAATGTTAAGCACAGCATTGCTTCGAGGTAAATGCTAACATCAACATGCAAACATGCTCACAATACCAATGCTAGCATGTTGTAGTCATGCATAATGTATTATATGCATTGTAATGATATAATGTTCATCATGATCACCATCTAATATTTGCTTATTAACACTAAATGCAACATACATGATCACCATCTAATATTTGCTTATTAACACTAAATGCAACATACATCGGAGGCCCATAGGAATGCCATTACTCATGTGATATAGCTACAGGAAAGATCAGCAATGATATCAGAATTTATTCTCTGGATAACTTTACCCAATTCCTTGACATTCCATCCAGGAGTTGTCAGGCTATCTCACTAAAAGCCAACGTGTCAACTGCTAGTGTGGATTACCAAAGTCAATCTGATGGGTTCATCCTCTGCAGGTCATGAATGTGAGTACAAACATTTTTGGCAGCCCATTAAACTTGAGATATTTTAGTTTGAACCAAAGTGGTGGACCACCCAATAGGTCAAATATTGAGAGAAATTAATTTCATTTCATTATTTCACAATTAATACATTTCAAATAAACCTGTTTCTAATTGCTAAGCAATGTTAAATCTTGGTTTAAACTAGTTTTATTTTTCATTTGCTTTTATCAGACAGTTTTTAACAGGAAAACATATTGACAGAGTGAATGAGTTGACATAAGGTTCCTAGGATACCAGGATATCAGCACTTAACACTGCTGACATATTTTATTGGCTCACCAGACAGGCGTGTCGATAAATTTATCTTTTGCAACAAAAAAATGCATGAAGGCTGAATATAAAGAGGACCTTTACTGGCTGCCAGACACAATTTAGAAACTACAGGCATCTTCAAAGTTGACAAGTTATATTAAGAGGCTGCATGTAACTTGAAGATGCCGATGTTGTGTTGCCTACTCATAACATAGATTAAATCCCAGAAAACGTAACCACAGGAAATGTTGTTTTTTTTTTTACCCTCATCACTCTCTTGTGACAACTTATAGGCGTGGCTTTCGTACACGTCATCACCGCACTTATCTATGGTAAGACAGGGACGTGCTGAGCCACAACACAGCGTCAATGGCAATCAAATAGTATCACACCCCCATGCTGTGTGACAGCAGCGGATGTGATCATACAGTATCTTCCTGCGTCCAGTCAGACAGAGGAAATCTGCTGACAGTTTATTTTCCTATTTGGATTATAGTGTCGGTTTTAAAAATGCAACAATGTGATGGATAACATTCAGCAGTGTCTTTACAAAGACAACACAATTATGAAGCTTCCCTTTGTTTACAATTTTTACTCAGGGGCGTACCTTTAATTATTTGTTTTTGCATTAATAAAACTGTTCTGGATTAGCCTCATTAACAATTCCGGCTTCTTCCTGTTAATTTAAGGATGCTCCAAGTCCTTATACTCATTACAGTCAACCTTTTAAATCCAATCAATTCTATTATCTTCATCATATCTAATATACATATTTATATTGTATATAATATTACACAAAAATCTTTTTTACACAGGCTTATTCTGTAAAACAACAGCCGCTCCAGTTAGCCTGTTTTATACTTTTATAGCAACACCTAAACAGATTTGTACATCTTTTCTGGTCTCTTGTCTGTCATCCAAATAACATCCAAAATAACACCCAAATAAATAAAATGTCTCTTTTTTTTATTCTGTAATAAACATATCACAAATGTATTTATTTATTATTAAAAATTTAAATCTTGTTATTTTACACGTTTGTCCTGATTTTATGGAAAACATTGAACATACTGCTTTGCCAAATGCGATCTTAAGAAAGAGAGGACAAGGATTTGAAGAAACACAAAAGACTCATTTGAATATATATTTGAATATTAAATTGCTGAAACAGCTATTTCAGATTAAATCTAGAAACAGGAAAAAGTTAGAATGAATCTGGGTCCTACAACTGTAAAAGTGATTTTTTTTTCAGGGGGGGCTGGTGTTTATATCCAAAACAAGAGCCAGTTGGAGATATGATGTGCAACAAAAGGTCTATTTAGTGACAGATATCTTACCACAGCAGATAATGACTCAAACTTTGATCTGACAGGGAGAAAGTGGCCCTTCTTGGGGATCTCCCGATCTTGCATGAATGCATCATTGATGCCTGAGGCATGTTCAGCCATCCTCCATCCTGCTGCCTTTCCACAGTACCGGCTAGGGCTAATTTGCATAGAACCAATTTGCAAGACAAATTTCAGCTTCATGCTCCACTTCTTTGCCAGGTCTGCGTGTGTGTGTGTGTGTGTGTGTGTGTGTTTTAGCGAGGAAGAAACCTGGATGTGAGCTGTGTTGGTTTTCAGACACAACACGGATGTTTGAGTCTTGATTTTCTAACTTGTTGGTTAGCCTTTGCTAGATGGGACAGATTTGGTGTGTTCCCGGTTTGGATATCTGATATACTGCAAACAATAATAAATATATTCACACGTTGTTGGCTGTATCTACCTTTTCATGCGACTGGAAAACTTTCCGAAACCACTCCTAGGAAAAGCTTATATATCTATATATATATATATATATATATATATATATATATTTATATATAAATTTGCATCTTTAAGGATGCCACAACACCTCAGGCAACACACCTATGCAAATGGGCAAGGGCTATTTGACCACATAACCCCTCTAGCACCGTCCTCTTTTCCTCTTTTGCTTGACATCTATGTTGAAAAAAATCAAAATGACTAATAACGCCCCTGACCTGTAAACAAGTAAAGGAATGTTTCAGGTGCATGCGGACCTGCGTGCTTTCTTCATTTTCTCCCGTTTATCCCCAGGCTACACCCGCAGCACCACCCCTCCCCTTCCAGGACTCATGTCCTGTTTGTTTAGTCCCACCCAAAATGATCCTCTGTCTCTCTTTTCTGTTGGCTACCTGTGCAGGATTTTGATTTGCTCTGCACCCTCACGCCAAGATGCAGCGGCTGCTGCTGCTGCTGCAGGTCTAACTGTTGTGGAGGTTCACAACGGACCCTGTTGCCTTGGTAATATCAACACATTTTGCATAAAGACCACAGATTTGTTTGCCAGACAGTAAGCCCTCACATCTCGTCTCTTCCCTGCACAAACAGTGATTTCTGCAGCAGTGACTGGCACTGACACAACATGGGTGCATATACTTTTAATGAAATATGATTCCTAAAAGTTGGGACACTGGAAAAGTTAATGGTTTAACAATTACTGATGTTAACTGGCAACAGGTTAGTAACATGATTGAGATTGGACTGGAATAACACGACTTGAAATCCTACATCAACCAAGAATGGGAACGCATTCACATGCACATCATCACATTTTCTTTCTCTTTACAATTGACACAACGTGCCAAGTTTTTGGGGATCTTGATGATCTCAGTAATTTTTTTAACTGAAAAAAAAAAGATGCTGTTATTCTGGTGTTACATCAGCATTTGGTCTGATGGTTTTAGACTACACTTTATCCGGTTCTTGTCAGATTTAAAAGGCCCAGATGATGATCTGATTTGCCTCGAGCGGATTAATGTCCTAACAGGTTTGGTGTTTGAGGAAGGTGGTGAATCCCCATTTTGTTTGTTGAAGTAAATCCAACAGGCTGACTGGGTGTGGTGACAGTTGACTAAGTAATCAATCCCTTTTCCACAGCTTCGCATTAATCCCTGTGTCCCATTACTGTAAAGGCCAAGCAGCAACGCTGAATATATGCCTGGGTGTGTGACCAAAATTCATTATGGTCTAGCTGACAGTTTGTGCAATTCTGATTTTTTTTACTAAGATTATAGAGCTGGTTCTGCCTCCCGTAAAGTAACGAGAAAGCAGCAGAGCATCAAAAACATCTCACTGAACTTCCCATTATCTGCTTTCTAGTCGACTCTCAGAAATGAATAGCTCTCCAGCTTCGGATTTGCATGATGTTCCGGGACTGTTATTTGAATGCAGGATTATTACGTATCTCTGGTCCCGTAAGAGATTTTCACCTGAGGCTATAGTCACACAATTCTACATCCTGCTCCGACTGGAAAGTGACTCAGAAAGACACACAGAAAGAGAAGAAGAGTGTGAAAAGTGTGTTTACAGTGCTCATCGTGTCATCTTACACCATGCATGTATTTTAACTTCCGGGTACAACGGATTGTATATTCCCCATTTGTATGTTCTTATTCTAGCACAACGACCAAAGATTTGACTCAACTCACTCTTTATTTCAGTTCAAAGCAGTTATCAACACACACAGACTCCAGTCAACATACAACGCTCAAGCATATTTTAAATAAATTATATGGAACAAAAAATGTATTTGCTTTTGTTGTTGTTTTTTTCATATAACAAGCACACCTTTCATTCATCCACATGCAAACACAACTTTGAAACATTGCTTCTAATATATTAATTAATACACTTCAACTACTCAATTTCTTCACAGGGGGGTTAAATTGACTTCAGTTGGAATTTGATTTCATTCAAAATATAGCAGACATCTTGATCGATATCAGCTTATTGTTTGAAAAGAAATTTGGCGGTCAGCTACATGCACAAAGCCTTGCTACTGTTAAAGGGACAGTGTGAGTTTTTTGAAGTGGGATCATATGACATGTCTGAGGAAGTCCCAACATGGAAGTAAAAGCAAAACACTGCTGGAAAATGTGTTTTAGCCACATAAAATAAAAGATCCACTTAAAAAAAATTAAGTGTACACTATAGTGAACATGCTCACTGCTTTACCTTGACGTCAGATCTGAAGTACACCGTGCACAGGCTAAGGCATAGGAATGCATAAGTTGAGACAATGTAGCATCGAAGGAAAGGGCTGTCAGCTAGGTAAAGCACTGATAATATGTTCATTATGATGTACGCTTAAATGGATGTGGATTTCTTTTAGGTTAATGTGGCTCAAAAACGTTTTTTCTGCTGACCCTGTCCACAGCAGCATACAATACCATCTCATAAGGCCCAAACTATCCCTTTAAATTGTTGCTCTTGTGCTCATTCACTTCATGCCGTGCTGGCTCTCGTGGTGCCTGCGCAGATCCACTTTACGCTGGAAGCCCTTGGAACAAATGTCACATCCAAACGGTTTGAAGCCTGTGTGTTTCCTGCTGTGGGTGATCAGATTGGAGCTTTGGCTGAACGCTTTACCACACACTTGGCATTTGTGGGGTTTTTCACCTGTGAGATAAAACACACACACACAAAAAAAAACAGTGAGACGTCTGCTCAATCAAAAATCTTGTATCAATCAGTTATTTGCATAAAGGTCCTTTCTGCTACTTCTGGAGAATCCGGTTTGTCATCCATACCATAAATGGTGCCACCAGAAGGGTCAGGTTTGCATTGATATCTATGGCTGAAGAATCGTGCCATTGTTCAGATTTGTCAAACATTTATGGGCAACAAATGTTAGAGCATAGAGTTCCTTTTACAGAGCCCAGCGTGAAGCAGGAAAACCAGATATGCAAATCCACAGGACATTTGTTTAAGTTTCTTTTTCTGATTTATCAGTAGTTATATAACTCCTGAAAACAATTCCTGTATGCTACACCTGGAAAGCAGATGACTACAGCAAGTGGACCCATGACAGTTTTTTTCTTTTAGTATGTTTTAAAAAAATAAACCCATCAACTGTAAAACAAAAACTACACACTGTGACTAACCGGTGTGAATGTACGTGTGTTTCTTCATGTCAGACTTCTGGTGGAACCTCTTGCCGCAGTACTGGCAGGGGTAAGGCCTCGTGTCCGAGTGGATGAGCAGGTGCGTGGAAAGAGTGGAGGAGCGTTTGAATGTCTTGCCACACATTTTGCACTCGAAGCTCTTTTCCTGTTCAAAGACAAATGTACGAGACGTGTTACGCAACAAAATGAGCAGGATGTCAGACAGGTTGAGCTCCAAACACCGTCTCTGGCCTTTGAAAACAACAGTTGACCAAATAATCTCACCACAGCGTCATATCACATGAGTCGTCATAGATTTTTCTCTAGCTCAGTTTTTAAGCCAACTTGGGCATGTAGTCCATATAGTTAGTAGTCCATACAGCTGCTACACTGACACTGTGGGGGGATTATCTGGTGAATTATTTTTATTCTGTTATACACTATAAAACCAAACCCAGTGAAATCAACTGATCTTTTATGGAATTGTATTAATCCCTTTACATATGACTGGACACGTGTTGATTGAACTTGAATGTCTGGACCATATCAACTCTCAGATTTTTTGGTGTTCTGCTAATAAAATAAACTTTGAATGAACTTTGAATTTAAGTCAGAAGTAACTGCCAATTTTATGGCAGTGGAGAAACTTGTATTTTTAACAGGGCAGTCCGCCCATTTTTCACATCGAATTCTGTTGACTCATTGTGGGGAGTACAGCATTGACGAGCTCTAGAGAGAGAAACTAACACTGATAATGTCATAGTGATGTCACCAGGGTCATCTCAGCTAAACAGATGTGGGCCCTCACTAGTTATTATTATGTACTAATGGAAACAGTTGCATTATAGGAAGTGTAGGATCTTGTCCTCTACTAGCGGCTAAAAGTGTACATTTCTCCACCTCTGCTGCTCTGGTTTTTACCTTCTCTTTTTTATTAGTGCAGAATTTGGAGTCAGTGAAATACCTGAGAGTGGACATTCATGTGTTGCTCCAGACTGACAGCGTGGCCGAAGGTTTTTCTGCAGATGTTGCAGCCAAAAGGTCTCGTTCCACTGTGCGACCTCCTGACGTGGACCTCCAGTCCGTGAGGCGTTGAGAACACCTAAAACAGAGTCAGTCCATTAATGTGCTGGCTGTCAACAGATACAAGGAAATCACTTTAGAGCCCATTTCAGTTGTGGTTGTACTGTTTGTGCAGATCTGAGGCTAAGTTGTGGGGAGTACCTTGTCACAGGTGATGCAGTGATAGGTGTTGGAGGTGGGGGAGTAGTGTGTGCTGCAGTCCAGAGGCTGCTGAGGCTGTGCACTGCGGCTGACGTGGCTGTTGTACAGATTGCTGGTGTGCTGCAGCACTGTGGGGCTGAAACTCATCTGACGGAGCTCATAGGAGGAAGGCACCGACTCCCAGGCATAGGCAGGCTTGTAATAAGGAGGGAATCCTGCCATGTGAGGCTCTGAGGGTGCACATACAGACACACACACAAAAAAACATGTTTTACCTCTCTGATTAAAAGTTGCACTATAGCAGAAAAAGATGTCAAACACACCGGCAGCTCACCATTTAGATAGTATGACTGTGTGGGGGCCACAGAGGGTCGGATTGGCTCTGGGTGAACAGGTGTGGGGCTTTCGAGGGCCGTCTCTTCCTTTCCAAACCAGCTGCGGTCTATAGGGGAAGACCGCCCCTCTGACTGAGGCCCGTCTAAGGAGTCTGAGCTCTGAACCTCCGGTGGGACTTCTGCAAATCCACAACAAATAAAAGTGTGATTCATTCAAGCAAAAGACTCTGAGTTGTGCCTAATTAGACAGCAAAGTAAATATTCTATAATAACAAAACCCTGCAGTTCCTCTTGGAAGACATCTTGTTTAAATAGGAAGGAGTTCAGTATGATAATCCTTGCAGAACTGGAACTTCATTATTAGCATATAAGTGATTAATACATATCTTCTTTTTTTTTTATCTAAATCTAAATTCACGCAAATGTTTGAAAAACAGCAGCTGCTTTAAAATAATCATATTGAAGAGGACAATAAATTGCTTCTTTCACATATTCAGTTAATAATCCATTAGCTCGAGTCTTACCTGTACTTATGGAGGCCTTCGGCTCGTCTTCATATGATCGGTGAACATTAAAAGACGTGCACCTTTTGTTTTTCACCAGAAATGACCGAGGCATGTTGGTCCTTTGGGTACAAAGGATTTGGTTAGCGACACAAGAACGTTCAAAATGTATTTTGGAATCAAGCATATGTCAAAAAAAAAAAAAATGTCACCACAAGCGTTACATATGAGATATTTCGACCACTTTTATATTTAATTTACATCTTATTGGTCTTTAGCTGTAGGATTAATAGGATTATAATACTTTTTATTATTGACAATAACCTGTTAAACTCGCGTTAATTGAGCGTGTGGTCAACATACAGACATAAATGAACACATTTTAAAGTAGAAGTTTTAAATGACTAGATGACTTGTGAAAAAAAAGTCCTAAAAGTTGGTTAAAGTTTCTCCTATGCTGGATTCAGACTTTATTTCAGTGACAGCAGGCACTCACCGTTAACTGAGGAGCTTTCAGTCGAAATTAAACTCGCAGAGATGGTAAAAAATAAATAAATGTCCTTGTTCTTTGGATGCGTTTTGGCTCTGTGAAGGAGAAAACACGCCGCAAAATCCGTTTCCTAAAAGTCAGGAAAGCAAAGCAGCGTAAAACCATCACACTTGTTGCTCTTTCTCTTTCTCCCCTCCCTGATTTTCAATCAGATAATTTCGCAGGAGAATCTGACTGTGGTTTCAACCAATGAAAAGGCCAACCTGCAGGTGGAAATTTGCGTAGAGGAACGCACGGCCTTTGCTGTCCTTGGAACAGTTATACAAAACACCCAGAGCGACGACAGAGAAAAGATGTCGGGGTTAAAGGCTAAAATTCAAGTTTAGAAACACAAAACTGCTTTTCTAGAAGAATTCATTTGTGTTTTAAACAAAGTAGAGACTCGTTCATTTAAATTTAACTGTGTGTTTGCGCTGATCATAGAAAGATATTTTCATTTTAAACAAATTATAAACTTTTAAATACAAAAAACAAACAAACAAACAAACAAAAAAACAATTAAGAACTTCAATAGAAAAATCCGACCACATATTTCCACCACACAATGTTTGATTTGCGGGTTTTACTCGTGTGTGTGTGTATGTGCGTGCGTTGTGTGCAGGATTTAAACAGCCGAAAAATGTTATGCGACAGTTTGCACCTTCATATCGCATACACACCAAAACACACACACCAAACCAGTCTGAGAGAGTCACTCTGTTGACTCTGTCTGTATTTATTAAAACATATCCATATTGAGACATGACAGATTTCTTCACATGATGCATGGGTGTCACACGTGTGCACGATGGTCAGATCAAATATAAAAATGGGCAGTCAAATAATTTTTTTGGGAGAACAGTTTTCAGAAAATTATTTTAGGTTGTCAAATCCTTTAAAAAAAAAATAAAAATAAACAAAACATCGAGCTGAGGAGTGAAAAGCATTTAGAGGAGGAGAGGATTTACATGAGGGAAGAAGTACAAGTGCGACATCTTGTGGACACAGCGTGTATCTCACAGGCTGTTACTGACATTGTTTGTGTGGATTTAAATGTACTCCTGGATACAAATATTATATATAATTATAAAGATTAAACCATTAAATGAAAACGTGCTTTTCCAGATGTCATACAGGCTCATCAGACTTTATGCATGGGTAAATTAGCAGCAATCAATCACTGTGGCAACTTTTGTTACTTAGAAAATACACTCATTGTCACCAGAAGGTGCTCGGTGATCAAACACTGGCTGGTAGGGCCGAAGTTTTTCTTTTCCTAATCTGCAAAACAAATATATATAATTCACTTAAAGATCGATATGAACATCCTCTGTGTTTAAAAGTGTCTCTGTAGTAACATAAACAGCAACATAAAGTCCATATATTAAAAGATCAGTGACCCCTCCACACTATTAAATTGAGCTTATTATACAACGCCTTTCACAATGATGTTATTTAGCATGTGTTTGCTGTATTCATTTGTGTGTGTTTGCATGTTATTTATATATGAAAATGATTTAGGATAATAGATAAATCAAATGTACTTGTCATAGTAAAACTTCATGTGAAGCCTTGGTGAGGTATAAATCCCATGCAATCCATATAATTAGTTAAAAACTGTTGGATGTTTTATGGTAGTGGTGAATATTTAGTTACGTAATATATAATAGCAATAATAAATGAATAACTAGAATAAGAAGAGCCGATGAACAGAGTGATAAACATAACTATGTCCTAACTTTTTTTTAGATGTGTTGCTGGCATCAAATTCAAATTGGCCTTATCATTTTCCAAAAGCAACAAAAGATTTTCAGTTTCAGCAACTGATAAGTTGTCTTAGTGCCATTTTCAATTAAATATGGGTTTTTGAATGTTTTGCACATCATCAGATTTTGTTTCTATTTACATTTTACACAGCACACCAACTTTATGGAAACTGTAAAGCATCTGCAACAAGAAGTACCCAGATTGTTATCTTCGACACCTTCTTAAAATAATCACCTAAGTCATTTTTTCAGATTTTTCAGGAAACACAAAAAACTGAACCATTTATTAAATATACAATATTTACAAACAATTTTATTCAAAACAACTATAACAACAGATGCTTAACTGAGGATATAGGCAATTTTACCAGAGGTGGCCAGCATCACGAGGAGATGATTTAGGCAAAAAAAAAAAATTGTAAAAAAGTGACTTAGGCGATTATTTTAAGAGGGTGACGTTATGATATCATAATGTATATGTTAAATTAATGTCAAGGTTAATATGGACCAATGACGATTGAGTCTTACTGTTTAAATTACTCAGATATTAGCATTAAAAAGAAGCCATTCAAAAGAATATACAGCATTTCAGCATTTATATATCACTTGTCTGAGTATCAAACTGCTGCTGCTACTTTCACTGCCCACACATTTGCAGGCCTGAAACAGGGGATGTATAAACACGTCAACAACACACACACACCACACACACACCACACACCCACACCACACCAACACACACACACACACACACACACACACACACACACACACAGTGCAGCAGCCTGGCCCACTGGACAAAGTGTGTTTAAATGGAGTTGATATTGTCTGATATGAGGCTGGTTGAAGTCACGAGGGCCTCTGAAGCTTCACCAATAACCCTGCCTGTGCCTTATTTGTTGTATTGTTCTGTTCTGTTTGTTCTTCTTATATCTATTTGCAGTGTTGCCGTAAAATAACGCATGCTCAGTCAACCTATACGGTGCAGCTATAAACTGAGGTTAAGAATAACTGATAACTAACTAACTAACTAATTAACTAATAACTTGACAGTTGAGGGATACAAAAGAATCTACAGCCCACTGTATACATATCAAAGTTACATTCATTCTAATGCATACTCAGAAAGTTCATGTTATAATATTCATTCAAGTTTATGTATCTGTTACTACAAGCCTACTATTTGCACTGTTTTTCTGCAAAACTGCCTTTAATTGTACCGGCTCTGCAATGATAAAACAGTTGCTGCTGTTTATTTCACACAGACCTGACAGGCCTAGTAAGTAAGTAATCTCGGTGTAACCATTCACACTATTTTACCAGTACATTTTTGTCTCTCTAAGTCCTATTTTGTCTACACACTGTTTATATACTGTAAAGCTTTCTGTTGAATTTTCACCCTGTTAGCTGAGTTTAAATCTGAAACCTGAACCTGAAATCTGAAAGTGAGCCAAAACAAAAGACCTCAGTTATATATTTTCAGACCAACAGCTTAGTTAGAATAACTTTCATAGACATAGTCGGAAGGTATCTTGTCAGTGTCAATGATGCAACATTATATTATACGATGCTACATGTAATCTGACTGTAAAACATGCAGATTTTCATACACTATGAAATGATTGTATGGAAGCCCAGTTCTGCCAGGAATAAAACAACAATAGATGAGATGTTAACAATCACAATATTTAAAATATACATATAAATATTCATGGTAAGTCAAAATTCTTGAGTAAGTAAGTCACAAGTTTTACTTTTAGGTGAAATTATAATAAGTCATATTTTTTATTTTTTTTTTTTGGGGGGTGGGCAAATTTATGACATTATAAGTTGGAATTTTGACTTTTTACATCAAAACTGTGAACTAGCAGTTCAGTCAAATTCATGAAAAGTATCCAAGTAAAACGAAATGACTGGCTTACCAATTATATTGACTTAAAAAGTGTTTTTTTTTATTTATTTTTCTAATCCATTTTATCTCATTATTTTGCTGTATGATCCACTTTAGATTTTTACTTTTCTGACTTTCTCCTATTTGTGGTATCTTTAGATTTTCTCTCGGACAGATGAGCTTCCATACCTGCTTAAAAAAAAAAAAAAAAAATCTAATTTGCGCGTGCGCTTTTCACATGTGGGTCACGCGAAACCGCATAACACACATTCCATCCTCACCAATGAGCAGATGGGAAAAACAATATTAGCATTGCAGCAGAGCGACGAATTCCCCGGAGCACGAATGAAACACCGCTTGACAGTTATTACATGGGATTTAAACGAAGTTTAATTTCAGTCGTCGTTTCGCTGAATGACTTGTAGAAGTTGCGGTTGAGACTTGCGGGAGGCCCTAACTTTTTGTGGGATTAGTGTCATGCAGCCCGACACGGAGGCCGACTGCGGTGGGATGGGCTGTGAGGTGTTCAAGATGGCGGCGCCTGTGGAGTGCAGCTACTCTAACAGGTAAACAGCTCCGATTATTTCTGTCTCCTGCGTTCTGCTCGCGCGGCGAATACAACGCGTGTGACTCGGTTTGCATAAAGCGAGCTGTTGCGAGTTGCTTCTCGGCAGATTGGACGCGGCTGACAGGGCAGAGGAGGAATCCTCGCACCGAGTGTGGCTCCGCTGCTGCTCCTCTGCTAACGTTAGCTCGGCTGACTTGTTTTTGGAGAGAGCCGGTTGAGCTTTTTTTACTTTGGACGTTAATGCTGCTAAAACACTCGCCGTGGGGTTTTATCTGCGTTTTCCCGTCGGCTGGGAGTGGGTTCTCGGTTTTGCAGGGAAAATATGCCTGTATGTTTTTCTAATCGGATAAAGTAAACCCAACCCTGCCCATTGTTCTCTGCGATGTTGTTACACGACAGGCAGCAGCCAGTGGTCAGTCCACACACACAACACACAGCTGCAGCTCAGACCTCAGCCTGTCCGCCTCTGTCCTGCTCCCATCATACACAGTGTCATCACGGCCTTTGTAGTTTTTATCGCTTATCTGATGCCACTGCGCATCTCAGTCAAACCTCTTTTTTTCCAGCTGTCTGCATCATGCTTCTCTTCTTGAAATTTTCCCCTCAGTCAAATCAGTCATTATATCTTGTTAGCAGATCTCCATTCGCTGTCACCGCTGAACCTCTGATGAAATAATCACCAGTTTCACAGCTTGATCTGCATGCTCTGTCACTACTGTTTGTTTGTCACAACTTACCTTTCATGGATGACACAACTAATATCTTAGGGTCAGGTCTGTAGCTGGGAGTTTCCAAAATAAGACAGTATATCTGCCATCTAATAAAAAAAGGCGTTGACGTTGTCATGTGGTGAAAAACTGAATCCACTGTACATAAAGCCTCGCAAACGTGAACATAACATGCAAATAGAAACGCGCTCGGTTTTTATACGTACCAAACTATGCAGTCCGGGGTGGTAATCCTGCAGTAATCCTCTCTTCGTGACAGTATAATGTTGTTCGACATAAACAAGAACATGATTGCAGACATCAGTTTGAGCCACGGGTACCTAATAATAAACTGGCGACTGAATGTAAATTCAGAAAATAAGATGAGCGGGAGTTAAGATAAACCGACACGTCAGAGTAACGGTGTTTGCTCTCTGCTCCTGTTTTATAACCCTATTTGATTTTTTTTTCTAAAGCAGTTTATGTAATAATTTGTTAGGTCAGTTAAAAGTTTGGTGCTGTATCTGTAAGTGAGGTTATTTTTCCGTATCCTCAAATGATCAAGTTGCTTTAAAGCCTGAACACGTGTGCAGATTCTGTTAATGATTTTGTGGATGGACAGAAAAGTAATTGATAACTGATAATCGTGTTCACGTCTTGAGCACAAAAAGCAAACATTCTCTGGTTCTGGCATCTCACACGTAAGGATTATGACTTCCCCTGTGTAATATCAGTGTGAGGTGAATATCTTTGAATTTTTAGACGGTTGATCAGACAAAACAAGATTTCTGGAGACGTCATTTTGGGCTCTGGGAACTAGTGACGAGCCTTATTTCAATGACAGAACCCAGTTACAGTTCAGCGAGCCACTTCCTTCAATTTCCATTTCCATTTCTCTCCTCTGAACAGTTTAGGTTGATGCAAATCATCCGTTCACATACAGCGAGCAGTTGTTCGTCCTTCTCCTAAAACGGCTTTCAAATATTCACGCAGAGAAAAGGAGGCTGTTGGTAACGGTGCTCGCGCAGCCCAAATGTAATTTCTGGTGTGTACATGGAAGTGTTGGCACTGCATAAAGCTTCTTTGTGTTCTCCTGAGTGTTTCCAGGCTGCCCTGAGATCACACTGACTGGTGGCTGGTGTTTGCGCCGCTGACCTGTCCCAAGCAAGAAAGCAAGATGCTCAGCTGGGACGACAGAAAAAAGAAAAGAAAAGAAAGACGGGCACGTTTGAATCCGCTTTCCACACCCTGCCTCCCGACCCCATGACCTGGCAGTTAGTTGACTCTGTGACTCGACGAACAGGAGCTTGTTTGAGCGTTTATCTTGTTTTTGATTTGCCTGAATGAGGGACGTTCCAGGAGATGAATGTTGTCATGTTTTCTTCCAGAGTGCAGGGTTTTTTTATCTGACATATGACTTGTCCAGGGTGCACCCCGCCTCCCCCAATGCTCCATCCACCCCGCCACCTGATGTGGAGAAGCGGATGGGATGTATGGCTTAGGTGGAAATAAGATATAATACGCTAGTTATGGATTAATTTCGCTCTGTTGTCTTTGTTTTGGCAGCACGTGACTCTGTATGAAAGATTCAGTATTCTGCACTAATGGAACACTTTGCAGCGTGTAAACTGCTAGAAAACAACCAATCTCGGCCGTATTAGGATCCTAATTATCATCTAGCACGGCAAGTGTTGGGCCTAAGTGTTGAGAGGAGTCTTAAAGAGCTGATGAGATCTCCGCTGCTGATTCATTACTCCTGTTAAGGAGTAACGCTGGGGTGCAGCACCCTGACGATAATGACCTGCCCGCCACGATTATAGTCATGTTCTTTTTTCACGTGGGGCTCCCGTTGCCGCCGTTATTTGAATGACTGACTCAGAATCTAGCCATAAAAGACAATAGGCTGAAATGGTAAACGCACTCGGTCAGGTTGTTGTGTGTGGTTTTTTTTTTTTTTGTTTTTTTTTAAAGCAAATGTCTGCTCGGGATGACGGATGTTAAATATAGCTCTTGAATCAAACTCTTCATTCCGGCCACTGATAAACTCATTTATTGTTGGCACGCCATCATATATTGGGTCCGTCAACTGTCTTAATTACAACTCGGAAGTTTTTCCACCATGTTTTTGTTTGCTTAATCGTTTTCTGAGCTATCTTAATTTGTACTATATTTAATATTCCAACTACGCTCTGGGCGGGCTCAGATGTTTTCTGGTCACGTAGACATCATCAGAACCTCATCATTGGGAGGGAAAGTATTGACGCATGCTGAGCTTGCGCGTTCCTGAGAAAATATTTCATATATTTTTTTTTTTATTTTTTGATGATAAAAGTGATGGTTGCATTTTATTTCAGTTCCAGGGTGCTTGTTCATGCTGACCACTGTTATTAGTCACACCTGTGCTGCTCCTATATGACAAGTCAAAATGTCCGTGGTGTGTTCTCATCAAAAAACTTCATTATGAATGAACTTCAGCATAGCCCTCGTGACATTGATGACATCTTTAAAATAACATCACTTGCCAAAAGACTTAGCTAATACAGTTTGCCAAGTTGTTGGTGTGTTCGTCCAAATTATTGTCAGAATTTGGCCACATTTTTCTCGCACAGTCAGGGATCGTGGTAAATTATGCAGTGTGTTGGGACGCGGGTCATTAGTTTCTTCAGCCGAGCATATAAAGGAGTTCCCGGTAAAACAAACAACAAAGAGCTATGTTCACCAGCGTTGCCACCAAACGCATCGTGTTAGTGTACCTGAAAGGTCTAACAGTGTTCATTTCCTCCCTCAGTGAAACATTCGCAAAGGTTTTTAATCCCGTGTTGTTTGCTTCCATGTTACTCCCGAGCAGTCACATGTTACCACCACCTGGTATATCAGTGGAATCATGGGAAACTATTGGCAAGGAATGTGTGTATCGGTGTGTGTGTGTGTGTGTGTGTTGTGTGTGTTGTGTGTGGTGTGTGTGTGTGTGTGTGGGGTGTGTGTGGGTGTGTGTGTGGTGTGTGTAGCAGACAAACAAAACTTCCAAGATGCAGTTTAAAAACTCCACAGCTTTTTTATTTGTCCGTGTTTTACCGTCTTAATGGGGTTTTCTTTTTTCGGCCTCTCAGCGTTACGGCAACAAGCTGTAACAAATCACTGACACATTATCACCTTTATGAAGTTAACAGGGCTAATGGTGTTCGCAAACAGCCCGCTTATTTACACGCGGAGTAGACACGGGGCGGCATTAGCATTCATTGGGAGTCGTGTTTGTGTCCACCTGGTGCAAGTCCAACATTAACTGTGCTTTAGTGTTTCGTCTGCGCTACCTCCTCGGGGGAAAAATGTCTGGCTAAATGTCAGAGAACATCTTCCCGAACTGCAGCCCCCTCCTCGTCGTTTTTATGGAGCTTTATGGAGAGTTTCAGCTGGTTGTTCAGCCGCCGGGCCCTGCGACTGCTGCACTTACTGTTTGGTAACATCGCTTACAGTGCATTTTCAGCTGCAGCAAAAAACTCACAGTACACAACCTGTCCGGCACACAGCCAGTGCTCTTTTTTTTCCACTAACGCCCTTTTTCACACTCACACAGTTGCACACATTCACACCTGGAAGTCGCCCAGCTCATCCCCAGTCTTATCTGTTGGCTACTGAGCGGCTCCGCTAGAGCAGCTGGGGGTAAGGGCTTGCTCAAGGGCAAAAAGGGGAATTAAATTAAGCTATGACTAAGGTCTGAATTCAGAATTCAGTAACAGTGAAGTTTAGTCTTTACAGCTAGAGTGTTTATATGCATGTGTGTTTATATAACCTGCTGAAAACACACATGGGCTAGTTTTTTAAAGGGATGAGCTCAAGGAGCTGAAGTTTC